>NC_143429.1:6935000-7130000 GCF_059467195.1 Physcomitrium patens
ATGTCTTTTAATAGGTAGACTTATTTTAAAATTCTTCTTATTATTTGAGAAACCTCCAATAATTGATCAATAATTATGTCATTATTAATTTTATTCAAGTTCCCTCATAAATCATATGTCTCTATTTTCTTGCTATTTTAAAAAAAGAAATAAAACAACATTCTAGCTCAAAAATTCAAAGCTCTTTTCATTCTTTCATAGAAGGAAATCCTTCAACATGGATTTTTTCCTTCACAATTTTGGGTTATATAGTAGATGTAAGATCTAAAATTTGAGGTATTTTTTTTGACTTTCTAACATCATCCATTGCCTCTTTTGTCGCTTCATTTAAATCTAAAAAGTAAAACAAATCTTCTAAATTATTTTCAATATATATTGAGGTAGGAAAACGAAGACTAATATACTTAGACCTTGTCATAATTGCCAAAGCTAGCATATTGGAAAGTTATTTTTCCTTATTAAAAACTTATTCATAGAAATATAATTTATATAAGATAAAAAATTGATCTCTCACAAATTAAAAGTCTTGTTTTTTGTTTGATACTTCTAAATACGTTATATCTTGTGAACTTTGGCCATTATTTTGTTGGCCATATTGAGTTTGGCTAATATTTAGAGGAATGTATCTTCTTTTAACATTAAATTCTAAAGGAAGATGTTGGATTTGATGATTATTATTATAATTATAAAATATGTTAAAGGATCTTAAATTATTATTTGAATTTGAATTCCTTGCTCTTATCTTCAATCCCTATACAATGGTCAAAGGATTTTTTTGATTTAAACCCATTTGAATTAAATCTAAATAAAAGAGTAGGAGAAAAAGATTTGGATTTTGAATCTTTTAATTCATTTGTAGAAATAAATCAAGAGAGAGAAGGGTCAACACTTTCTTCTTCTTTAATAGAGCATGAAAGAAAAACCTCACCAACTCTTATATTGATTAATTTTTTGGTTTAATTAAAGAATATACCTATTATAATTTTAAAGTATTTACAAGTAACATCTACGTTCTAAAATTTTCCTATCTTTAAAGAATTTAGAAATGATGATTTTTCAACACATATAAAAAGGTTCATAGTACTTTTCATAATGTATTTAATAATCAATCTAAGATATTATTTTGTTTAGTTTTTAACTACTCTAAAGGGTGGATCTTACAAATAGTTTAGAAACCATTCTCTCCAAACTTTAAAAAATCAGAATATGCTCATGAGAGAATTTTTAGAAAAATTTAGACCAAATGTGAGGCAAAGTAATATCTTCAAATCTGTTTCTTTTTTGAGATAAGAAAAAAAGAAAGAAATTGTTGAATACATTTGGCAATTTAAACTAGTAGTATATTAGTGCATAGAAATTCTTTTCATAAATGATACTCTCACTCATTTTTTAATCTAAGAATTCAATAGTGAGAGAATAATTAGAAATATCTTTGAAAAAAGATATTTTTAGTTATTATTAAGTTATTATATAATACAATCATGTGTAGAAGTGATTCTAAGTAATTTTAATATAAAAAAGTATTTTATACCAAGATGATAGGGAGTTCAAGTTCTCTTTTTTTCTTGCCTCTTTATACTAAGACAATTAAGAAAGCATTCATTACAATAGTTAACAATAATTTTTTATGGTACAAAAATATTCTTTGCAACCAATCAATCCATATTGAAGAAGAACTCATATAATTATGTCTTCAGCCAACTTAATACTTATTAATAAAATTCCAATGCATAACTTTCTTTTAACTAATTCCAAACTAAACATTCAAGTATAATCTCAAGGTTGAAAAATAAAAGTTTTTCTAAGGCTCTATTTAATTCTTTATAAAAATCTATAAGAGGGCTTTAGAGTTTATCTCTTTTCATGTCTTCTTTTTAGATTCTAGTTTCCAATTCCTCGCTTTGACATCTTGCTTTTATGCAAATTTGATAAAATTTCAAAGAAAAGAAATAAATGATAAAAGTCTAAGGATTTACTTGATTTTAAGCTTTTAGTGCTATTTTTTTTTTTGTGCTTCTTTTCTTTAAACCACAATTTATATTAGTTGAATTAAATAAAAATTAAACAACTCAATAGAAGGAGTACTTACCTTGGGTTATATCTTCCAATTAGTTGGTCTTCTCTTCTTTTCAATTCCTCCATATCTTTTTTTTTTTTCTTTTTCTAAATTTTTTCTATCTATTTTTTTCTATCTAATTCTTTTATTTGAATTTCTTCTTATTATATTTTTAATAAAGAATGATCTAATTCTCTTCATAAAGCTCCCTTCTTATACTACACTTGTATATAGAAGGAATAAAAAGAGTAGATGAGGTGATTAAATCTTCCTTCCATTCGAGAGTGGCTTTCAATAAGAAAAAATAAAAAGAAGAGGAGTGATGATCCTTATAGATGAGATTTATGCTCCAAAATTTCAAATCTTCCTATCACTCTAAGCTTAAATTTTCCACTTGGTATTTTTTTACATAATTATTAACTAAAATAAATTCTTAGTTACCTTCTAAGATTATTAGAACTACTTCACTTCTAACAAATGCACCAAAATATGAATTGAAATAAGCCGCTATTAATTGGAAGCAAATTGTTAGAGTATTTAGACAATTAAATTGTTGTGAAAAAATTTGCTATTAGTGTTTGATTTGTGTCCAATAGTTCTAGAAATTTCTAATTGTGAGCTAAATAAAATCGTTAGTAGGTGTTTTACTTTAGCTCACAACTACTAATTAATTCCTAAAATGGTTAAATAAAATTTATTCTTCCTTCTTATCTAAGAACTTAATTTCTTTAACTAGCAAAGTTTACACTTTCACATTCACAACACTATAATGCAACCACTTAACAATCCAGAAATACACTTTAAGGAGATTTTTTAATATGATTTTATCTTCTTTTATTTTAATTTTGATTTTTTTTTCTCATATTAATTATCATCTAAAGTTAATTTTTCATCTAAAGCAAATTTTCATCTACAAATGATTTTTCATCCACAAATAAAAATTCATCTACTTTTAATTAATATTCATCTATAAAGTTTCATCCATTCAAACCCTAGTTTATCCACACGAAATGATTTGATCTAAGTGATTTAAATCATACAATTGTTTTTTATTCAATTGAAATTCTTAATGACAACAAATTGATAGTCTTGCCTAATATCAATTAATTGTAATCAAATTTAGCCTTTTGGTGCAATTCAGTCTTCCGGTTGAGATCCTTGTGTCTTCTTCTCTTCACAGCAACTACGGTTATGAAGAACAAAAAGTTTGTGGTTCTGATGATAAATCTGAAGAAGTCAATGATAAGCCTGCCCGAATGATGAAGGGCGTCTCCACTTTTGTTCACTCTCAGAACTTCACTGAGCGGCTAATGCTGAACACTATCAACTGGCCAGCTAGTATAAAGCATCGGAGGAAAAGTCCTTGCAACTCTGCAACACAACTTCGAACCAATGACCTTAGTTTCATTGCCGATAAAACTTCAATCTTCATAGACTATGAACATGTAACCTACAATATGTCATGCACAATTCACTTGTCAAGAGAAGCGATCATATCTGACCCACCATCCTTGAGCATCTACCTCCCTCGTTGCACTAGTCGGCACTCAATCGAATTTCGACAGCACTCTTGCTACGCCACACGACTGCAAGCATTGTTCATTAATTCTAATACCTTCCAACACACCAAATCCAGGATAGTTACACTTCACGTAGACCCCCAAGGGCTCCGATTTCTCATACACACTTTAAGGCTGATCAATACGGCAGAAGCAAGTCACACAGTGATATGCACAACAGTAGAACGCCGGTGCGCTATAATCCTCCGTGAATCGCATTACAAGTACATAAAATTATACCAACTGGACTTGTTGTAAAAAGCCCAAGAATTAGTTGATCTCAAGTTTTTTTCGCACCAATTGCAATGACCAAGGGCTCCTTAGCAAAATGAACCACGTACCGCAGTTCAATAAGTAATTCTTTTTGTAAATGAGGCAAATGGAATAACGAAAAGTGCAAGAACCTAACGTGTACAGAGCTCATAATTGATGAGCCAAGACTTCCCTTCTTTGTCTTGACTCAACGACAAAAGACCCAGATTCGACCTCCGAGCCAATCTATGGTTGCAGTACGAAATCGACAACCAGCAGGGAGGCAGAAGAAACCACTATCGAGCTGAAGAAGCTCTCCATGACTTTGCCGAACAAAACAAAAACACGAAGGAATTGATTAGTCGATGGAGGCAAAAATTCCTCCTTGACGCAACTAAATCTAGTGGCGCTTCAGCCCCAAACTCACTTTGGCGTAGAAAAAACAATCACATCGATCTGCACTTTGGCGCTCCACACAAAAAAAAGAAACAAAAAAAGAAACATGGAATGACCCCTGTTGGAATTGGAGCAAGAGTCATCATCTTTGAGCTCCATCCTAGGGAGCAAGGGCCGTCGCCACCCACAAGATCCAGCAAAGGATGCGAAGAGAAGGAAAAAGTAAAACAAAACCAAAAAAAAACCTGATCAGCCTCTGCTGCACCTCGTCGTTGACAACCAGGTGAGCCAAAGAGGTTGAACTACAACCGTCGTGCACCAAAGTCGATCAGTGCACCCTTGTCAAGGCTCAAACTCCTTCCTCACAGCAACACTGCTGCAATCAGGTCCGCAATTTGCCAAGCTCAAAAAATAGGAAAGAAAAACATACACAAAAGAAGTAGAGAGTTGCCGGTCTGGGGCGGACCCCTATTGCAGCAGCCACGACGTCCTGCCGTGCCCGATACCCGGATGATGAGGTCCGTTCGTGGTTAATACTCAGGAACGCTGGTATCGGGATCCATACTGATATCCAAACCATCAAATAATCCTGTCTTGTACATTGACTGTACTCCATACAATGTAGTATTTTGCACCATATCCTTACTGAGACATATGCTATATTTGTGCCATATTTCTACTGTAGTCTGACTTGTATAACTACTACATTTCAACTATATATGACAGCATATTTTGTACCATATCTATTGCTGTATCTGGACTATATATTGATTGTATATGGATTGTATTTAGACCATATACAACCATGTAGTATTAAAATCTTGAAGATATAGATTCCTTTTAGATGCCCCAAGATGCTATAAGATGCCAATTTGATGCTTTTCAAGATGATTCCTACTTGGAAATTTATATTAGATTTTCTATACTATCTATAAGTAACCTCCTAATCATATTTTACTTATATCTAGTCTTTTCTCACTTAATCTTTCACCAAATAATTGTACTTGATATTTTAATTATATTCTTTTATTCTAAAATAAATTGTGAGTCAATTTGGTGACTTCTATAGCTTATTCAAGTATAGTCCAATCCACTCTATTAAGTTGTATGGGCCGAAGACTATACAATTGAGAGGATGATGGAGAATTCATTCAATGGTTGAAAAATCATCCAACATCTAGTGTAGATGAAATTATGAATCTGAACTTTACAGATAATTTTGCTACTTGGCAAAACAATGAAGTAGCAATAGATTTAGCAACCTTAGTAGATGACATTAATTCTAAAAATGTCTTTGGGATGAACTTTGATGGCACTTAAATTCAAGAGTCGGACGATTTAATTGAAGAAGATGACCTTAACTCCTATATTTTAATTTAAACAAACTTCTAAAGATCTTATAATTGAAAATGAAGTGGCCATTTATCCACAAATATCAAATAATTAATATGGATGATCTATGGAGGAATCACATGTCTACAATCTAGATTATACGATGATCGATATATTTTTAGAGAAGGAGGATCTTAAACTCATCAAAGTAGGGATTTAATTGACAAAAAAAAAAAACATAGCCTTTGACAAAAGACATAAGGTCAGAATTCTTAGGCCTAGTATGTTGATACTTTTACAAGATACTAGGAAATTAGATTTCCTAGGAAAGTTTGATGCTATATAATTGGAACCCTATTTGGTAAAAGAAGCTTTTTCTAATAATTTTGTATGGTTGCAAATACTCAATGGAGAAGATTTTTCTACTAAAACTTCTAGCAATAGGTGTAAAGAATATAGAATGACTTTTATCACACATAGGATTAAAACATTTCATCATTGTGTTGACTCTTATCTAATTTCTTAAATGACAAAATCATCAAAACTAAATGGAATTTAAGAAGTTAAATTATGAGGTTCAAGACAAGCAATAGAATTAATTATTAGTCTTTTCTTCATCTCAATTTAGTCTCTTTCACTATACAATTACGAAAATTCCAAGTAAAAAAAAATCCTTTTTTAAATTGTTAAAAAATAATACTAATTAATTAATTAAATTTTATGTTAAGAATTCTATATTAGTTTATGTTAAAACACCCAAATATTGTAGAATTATTGGTTAAGTGAAAGATTAGTAATTGCATGTCCTGAGTTTGACTCCAGTTGGAAAAATTAAGCTACCTCAATAAGCTAGTATTAGTAGAAGAAAGTCCAACATTGAACACTCAATGGATATATGAGCCTACTAAAAGTCCTCTTATGTCCAAGAAGAATCTAAAGATATCATCTTTTCAATTCTTAGCCTTATTTTCCTATTCTTAAATCTATAGCTTCTAAGTTAGATTTAATTCTTTTTTGTTTTTCTTATGTAGTTCCATAGAACAAAATTAAACTTAGTTTAAATTATTGAGCAGCAAAATTCTACCTTCTCATGCCAAGTAACTTGATCACTTCTATGGACAAGTATTTTTTTAACTCAATAGATTGTAGTTAGTCAATTCTACGTTCTTTTCTTTTACAAATTGTCCCAAATGGTGGCCATGTATGAGTTATCAAATTGATTCAAAAGTTGTGTTAGAACAAAAAGAATACAATTAGAATGCCAAGTGCAATTATTAGATGAAGGATTAGGTTAGAGAAGGCTAGACATAAGCAAAATAGTATTAATAGATAAAACATAGTCAAATGTAGAAAATCTAGAAGAAATGCTCATATAGAAAGCAACTTGAGGAGCACCACATTAACATCTTTTTAATATTATAGGAGCATCTAATAGGAATGTAGAATATTTAAGATTTTAATATTAAAAATCTATACATGGTAGAGATATTTTCTATATATAGCCATTTAAAGATGAACTACCACATATAAAAGATGGTATGTATATAAAATGTATATAATTTGAATATAGACGGGATATGGTATTGATATCGTATTGATGCAATATTGAATACTATGCATATACAGCACTAATACAGTCTGGTACAAAGTAGAAACCAAGGCCAGACTGTATTGAAACGGGGACATACGACGTCCAGCACCCGGATATCAGACCTAGGTATGGATCCGGCCATTGCGGACCTTTGGAGTCCCTGCCGATAATAGTTTGGCTCGGACCCAGTCACGGTCCCTTCTGTTTTTTTTTTTTTTTTTTTTTTTTTTTTTATCGCGGCGATGTTGCAAGGTTCTCAGTAGTTAGCTGGTGGTGGCTGAATTCCTTGTCAACGGCGCTTGCCCGTTAAAGTGCTACGATGCAGCCAAGGTGGCGGACAACATTCAAGGATTTGTTTTTATTGTCTTTAGTTTCTTCCTCGATGACGTCTTCCAGTCGTTGTTGAAGGGTGATCGAGGAGCGATAATGCTGTGGATGGCAATACTGGAGTTTGAGATTTGAAGTGGAATTGTGCGGTGATTTTGGCTATGGGGTCAGCACGTTGGAGTGTTCAGGTTTTTGGTTTTTTCTTATTTTTCTTTTTAGTGGTTTTCATGGGAGGAATTTGAATATAATTCTTTTTTTTCCTTCCAATTGTTCGCCATCCTGCGAAGGAGCTGCTGCAATCGACAGCGGCGGCGAGGTACGCTCGGTGGAATTCGCTCATTGGCTTCATCATCGCTTGGACTTACAAAATTGTTGGTCGTGGAGCTGTGTGAGGGAAAAGGCAACATTGCGTGATTGGGTTGGAGTGGATTGTCATCGATCTTGCGGGTCTGTCGTCGACACCTTCCGATCGTGGGGGTGTTGGTTGGATTAAAAATTCCTTCCTAATGCTGGCTATAGATTTTCTTGAGTTATGTTGGTAAGAATTCAATGTGCATGGTTCTGGCCACGCGACGTCTCTCAATCCTTGCTAAGCGACATTGTTCATGGGCGACATCCGTGGTGACTCATGAATCGGTAGCAACGTAGGAGGTGGTTGCACCATCTTCGACTAAGTTGGCTCCTCGCAACTGAACACTAAGCTCGTGATTCAGGTGCCAACAACGGTCACGCATCCACACCCCCAACGCCGATTCAAGACAGGATGCAGTAGGTTGTTCCACTTAGAGTTGAATGAATTGCTGTTAGCTTCATTGAACAAAACTTGAGTAGTTGCATCTGGGTTTCGGACTGATTCAGTAACACTCTAGTCTCGTGAGCTCTTCAATTTGTCTTGCCCTACTTAGTTAGCGTAGAGTTGACCAATGGTGCGAGCTTGTTCTTGCCACTGGATTAGTTTATAACGGCGGCCAACACCGGAGCACCTGGTCATGGGAACAGAGGCGGAAGGCTCTTCCGATTGAGAGTCAAGAAATAGGGCGTCACTTCACAACAAAGGAGCCACTCGAGGGAGTCATAACCAGTACTCGTGAGTTTTTCTCAATAGTAAAAAAAACTCAATAACAAGAATTCAAGATTGAGATTAAAAATATTTAAAACTATTATTTCAAATGGTGAAAGGTGGGGAATGGAATTGGGTTGAATTGGATGAAGCTAGAGTTTTGATGGATGATTTTCAAATCAAATTCGATGGATTTTGGTAGATGAATAATTGTTAAGAATGGATGGATTTTCATTTGCAAATGAGAAGTCATTTGTGGATGAGAATTTCTCTTAGATGAAGTTTTAGCTTGGATGATTTATATTACTAGAAGTTAAAATAAAATAACTTATAAAAATTTCTTTAAAGTGTGTATTTGGTTTTTTGTATTATTAAGTAATTTGTATTGTTATTGTGGTGATGTGAGTGTGGAATTTAACTAATTAGAAAACTATAATTTTTAATAAGAAGTAGATAGCATTTTAAGTAATCAATTCATAAATTAATTAATAGTAATGAACTACAATAACCCATCTATTAGAGGGATTTATTTAACTTATAATTAAAAAGTTATAAGATTTATTGAATACTAACTAAATGATAATCAAGAATTATTAGACAATTAAATTGTTGTAAACTAAAATAGACTTGCAACTAATGGAGATTTATTTTAATTCATAAGAAGCCATTGTAAATGCAATGTATATAAGAAATAGGTGCCCTACAAGTGCACTCCTATCAATGATTCTACAAGAAGTTTTGAATAGAAAGAAACCTTGTATTCCACACATAGCTTTTGGATGCATTACTTATGCAAAAGTATCAAATTATATAAAGTCCAAACTTGATGCAAAAGGTACAAAGTATGTATTTGTTGGATATTATAAAGATATCAAATGGAAATAATAGTATGTTTGTAGATACATCTTTAATTTTAGTAAGAAAGAAAAAAAATAATAAAAATAATAGTAATAATAGTAATATCTATGACATTAACATCTATGATATTAATGTCTATGATATTAAAAAGAAGTTTGAAAGAGACCATAGAATGTATCAAGAAGAAACTTCTTTAAATAAAAAGAATATATATATATATATATATATATATATATATATATATATATATATATATATATCTCTAATAAAAAGAACATCACTTAGTCAATGTTGAAAGAATGACATCTTTCTTCAAATAAGTAAAGAATATGTTAATATTGTACTCCTTGTTGATTTATCAACTTTGTATAATACAATGAAATACACAAATATTATAAAATAAGAAAAAGCTATTAAAAAAGAATACAAATTATTTATGAATAATAGAATATAAGAATTAACTCAACTTCTACTAAATCAATCTTCAATTGGTAGTAAGTAGGTGTTTAGAACCAAGAAGGATGCAATGGATAATATTGTAAGATATAAGGTAAGATTGATTGCCAAAGAATATTCACAAGTTATTAATATTGATTTTAATGAGATATATACTCTCAAGAATAAATTTACTACTATTAAAATCATAGTGGCAATTGAGGCAATAATGGACTTAGAGATGCATGTAATACATGAAAAGACGACTTTCATAAATATGCAACTAGAAAAAGAACATCTATATAGAACAATTTTAAGGATTTGTTAAAATAGGCAAATAATATCTTATTTGTAAGTCGAAGAAATTCTTATTTGGATTCAAGCAATCACCAATAATATGGTATCAACATATTGATACATTTTTTGTGAATAAAAAATTTGTAAAACATGAAGCTGATTATTTTATATATATAATGTAATTAAATAAATTTTTATTGATTGTTAATTTTATTATTTTAATCAATATCTTAAAAATAATAAATTGATTGAAGGTAAAATTAAAAAAAAAAAAAAAAAAAGTGATTTAGAAGAGCTTTATTATTATTTAAAAATATAATTTGTAAGAGAACATACTAACAAGACCATTATAATAAGCCAAAGCAAATACATTAAAGGAGTATTGAAACAATTCAATATAAAAGAATACAAGCCCATTGAAACGCCTTTAGAGGCCAATTTGAAGTTGATGAAGCTCATAGATGAGGACTTTACTAAAATTAAAAGTAAAATATAAGATATTCTATATAAGGCAATAATAGACTCATTTATGTATGCAATGATTGACATGAAGGTAGATCTTGTATATGTAGTGAGTGTTGTGAGTCAATGAATGTCAAAAGCTAGACCAATCTATTAGACAACCATAAAAAGAATCGTGAGGTATATAAAAGACACTTTGCACTTTAAATTGTGTCTTTGAGATGATAACATTACTTTGCATGCTTATTATAATGCAGATTGAATTGAAAATATAAATAATAGAATGCCAACAAACGAATATGTATTTTTTATCGAAGTAAGAACTATCTTATAGAATTGTAAGAAACAACCAATAATTGTAAGATCTATAATAGAGATAGAATATATGACACCAATCTATAATGCAATAGAGGCAAATTAGCTAAGACAAGTTTTAGATGATATTAGACTTGTATAATTCAAAGTAAGGTTTTAGAATTCAATAGCATATATGGTGGCTAACTGTGAATCTAGTTATAAAGATAAGAGTTTGGTCTCTACTACTTGTTCTTAATAACTTTCTTTAAATGTAGCAATAACACTTCAAAGAATGAATTCAAATTATGTAGGAATTGTAAATCCTTTTTCATCAAGATACAAATCAAAAGAGAATAATTTTACATAGAAAAGTACTTATGAATCCAATTTTAGTAAATCCATCAAGATATTGGAAGAAATGCAACCCTAGATATAACTTAACTTGTTGCAAAAATTCTCAAAATTTTAATCTTGTTCCATGAAACTTCTTGAGCATATTAATCCTTGTCTCTATTATACTTATAGAAACAAAACTTTCTAGATTTGGTCATGAGGTCGATCTACTTGCTTACTTCAACTGCACAACTTCTTGACATAGACTTTGAACTTCTTCTATAAGTATAGGAATAGTACTTCCATAATTCACATTAGAAATATGTAAGTTTTTGACTTTTAGAATATTGAAGAGTTCGTAACAATCGGTAATAGTTGTAAACTTATTCTCACTTCTACTGAATATAACATCTACAATCTTTCTTTCTATAAAAAGTTTAAATAAATTCAAAAAGCTAAATTAGAAGAGGATAATTTTTAACCTCTAATATGTTATGGACATATGCATGTAAACCAATAATTACCTATATGATTAAATAAAAGTAAATAAAAAGAAAATAATTCCATAATATCTTCTAAAGAAGCTACCTAGAAGCTTTATAGATGCTGCTTTGACTTTATAGGTATCTATAATTGACTTTTTAGGTTAATCATATACCACACATATTAGTAGCTTAAAGAACAAGCTAACTATATAGTGCTCATATAGCAAACTTGCCTTATAAGCTAAAGCATATATCTTATAAAGTCAACACATATTAGAGATCTTATAGAATATTGCCACATAGCTTTTAGTTAGATAGTGTATATAGAGGCAAGGCTTCACTCTTTTCAACTCTTTTTTGCTTCTAGCCTGAATTTAAGAGTCTCTAGTTTCTTTGTCTTTTAGCAATAGCTATTCTAGTTTTATTTTATTATATATACTTCTTTATTTCTATTTTATTATACTTGTTTATTTACTTTCATTAAGTTCTTGTCCTTAATAGATTAATAAGAGTACATTTACAATATTAGAGCTTTGTCTTTTTTTGATTAAGAATAAATTATTCACTTCTCTTGATAAAATATAAGCATATTAGAAGTTAAAAATTATTCTCTTTTAAATAGATATTATTTTTAATATCTTCTTTGATATCCAATCTTCTTTTCTATACGACTTGAGTAAAATTAGATATATTTTTTTCTTCTAAATATTGTCATAGCAGAGCATATTGAAATGAAGAATACAATGATATAAATGTAAGAAGAATTGAGAGAGTTAATACTTGTGATGCATTAATTCAATTTATCACAATAATGAACAACAAGAATAGCAAGAAGTGAAGATATAGATATGATTGGAGCTACTTCAACATCTGCATCAAATCATGTCCTTTTTTCTATGGTAGAATATCCTTTCAATACTAAAAAACCAAGAATTACCATGCCTAAGAAGTTTGATGGCAGAAGATCCAAGTTTAGAGGATTTATCAATCAAGTACAACTTGTGATTGAACTTCAATTTCAAAGTTATCCAACTCTAAGATTACAAGTTAGATTCATTGATACACTTCTTTTTAGATTCACCATTATCAATATTTTCATCTTTTTTTCAATGATGAAATCTAATATTAGATGATTTAAAAGTTTTTTGATATAATTTTACTCTATATATAGAAAATATGATACAACTTATATTATAACCAACAAGATCTATATTTTGAGGTAAGTCAATCGATTTATAACATTATATGCTTTACAATTTTGACAACTTGTAACTGATATCAAATAGAATGATGTTACATTTATTAGCCAATTTTTTTATAGATTACAATATGAGATAAAGAAATTGATGTTCAACTTATCTGATCCTCAAATATTGAGTCAAATGATTGACTTTGCTATAAAGTATGACAATCAATTTTTCAAATTTTGATCTAAGAGTCGAACAAGTGGGCCTCAATGTTACTATAATTCAATGGCAATATTAATACCTCCTCAACACATACATTCAGAAGCAAAGGATATACAAATTCATGTGATATGCTTCAAACCTCTCATTGAATAAGAAAAAACTTATTGCTATCAAGAAGGATTGTGCTTATATTGTCCAAAGAAGCAACATAATTATAAAATGATGAGTACAAATGTCTAAGAAGACAATATATCAAAAAACAATTTTTTTCAACTATAATAGGAATTGTACAACTAGAATCTTGTACAATACCTAATAAAGGTCTTATTCTCTCTTCAAAACCTTCTCCTTGTTTTACATTAAATATTATTTTAGGACCTAAATATTATAAAACCTTTACCTTATTAGATTTAGAAGTCTTAGCATGTTTCTTAGATGAAGAATTTGCAAAAAAAATTAGCATATCTTTAATAAAAATAATAATAATAATAAAAAAAACTAAACCTACTCATGTAGAAGTCATAGATGGTCATCTATTATATTCTAGAGATGTTAATCACAAAATCCTTCCTATAGAAGTAATAATCAATGATTATAATAATTTTGTGATATTTAATATTATTATATATTTTTTTAATCCAATTATTTTTGGCTTATCATGATTAAAAAAATACAACACTCAAGTAGATTGGATTTCTTCTACATTCAATTTTTCTTAAAGTATAACTGAGAGTATAGTTAATCAAGTAAAAAATCACAAATCTAGTACAACTAAACCTTTATTTCTAGGTTTAAGAACTTTCTTGCATGCTACAAAAAAATGATTACTTTGTGTCATTTATGCCACATCCATTTTTAATGATGTAAAGATTTTAAGTGGCATTTTAAGTTAATATCAAGAATTTCAAGATGTATTTGAAAAAAAATACAGATACTCTTTTAGAATATTATTCCTATGACTGTTCAATTGAACTTCAAGAAAGAGCACAACTGTCATTTGGATCAATCTATAATTTATCACAAAATGAGTTGGCTCAATTCAAGGAATATATTGAAAAAAATCTAGTCAAGAACTTCATACGCTATTCCAAATTTCTACCAAAACCTCAATTCTATTTGTAAAGAAAAAAAATAGATCATTATGGATGTATCTTGATTATCAAGGAGTCAACAAGATTACTATCAAGAATATGTATCCACTACCTTTAGTATGTGGACTTTTTAATTAATTGAATCAAGCTATGAGCTATATAAAAATAGTTCTATAAGGAGCATATAATTTGGTATGCATCAAAGAAGGAAATGAATAGAAGATTGTATTTTGAACCAAGTATGAATATTTTGAATATAATGTTATACCTTTTGGACTTACAAATATACAAGTAGCTTTTCAACTACTTATGAATGATATTTTTTAAGCATTTTTGGATGATTTTATTTTCTGTTATCTAGTTGATATTTTAATCTACTCTAAGAACATAGAAGAACATAAACTTCATATTTATTGTGTGTTACAAAAATTAAGAGATGTGAGATTTTATGCCAAGATAAAAAAGTATGTATTCTACACTACTCAAGCTAACTTCTTACATTACATCATTTCTAATGATCATTTATGATAGATCCTAAGAAAGTTTAAACTATTATAAATTGGAAGATCCAAAAAATAGTCTAAGATGTCTAATGTTTTTTGGGATTTGCCAACTATTATCGGATCTTCATTAAAGACTTCTCTCAAATTGCAGCTCCACTCACACATTTGAGTTGTAAAGACAAACTTTAGTGGAATCAAGAAGAGGAAGCAATATTTGAAGCTTTAAAGACAACCTTTGTTATTGCACTATTCTTCTATTGCATTAAATTTTTCAAGGCATTCTTTATGGAAAAAAATGCATTAGACTTTGCTTTAGATGCCATATTATCACAAAAAGAAACAAATGATAAACTTCACCTAGTAGCTTTTTTTTCCAAGAAATTTTCAGCAACTAAATTTAACTATGAAATCCACAACAAAGAGTTTCTTGTAATTATGGATTCTTTTTAAGAATGGCATCATTATTTAGAAGGGGCTTCTAGTCCAATCACCATGTATACAAATTACAAGAATCTCAAATACTTCATGTCAATATGTATTTTGAATTGTCGCCAAGCCCGTTAGAGTATGTTCTTATCAAGATTTGATTTTAAGATTATATATCAACTTGAAAAACAATAAGATTTATCAAACATCCTTTTTAAACATTCTTATCTTATAAAAAAAAAATGCATCTTTTGATTAACAAAGAATGATTTTCTTGAAGCTCAAGCATTTTCATCTTTGAGTAATGAAATCAACATCGACTGTTGATTCAACCTTTGTCAAATAAAATCAATTAAGTATGTCTTTTGAATTTCTTATTCATGGTATCAAGAATCTTTCTTCCAAGTTTCATGATGCTTATAAATTTGAATTCAAAAATAACCTACTTTATATTAAAAGATGCCTATATATTCGAAAAGAAGAAGCACATTTACGTGTTTGTTAAGTAAGCCATAATTTTTCAATAGCTTGATATTTTGGATAGAAAAAAACTTTAAAGTTGATATCTAGAGATTTTTGGTAGCCGCAAATGTAGAAGGCACTCAAAGATTTTTTTCATTCATGTGATGATTTCTTAAAATTAAAATCTGCCTATTATCAATCTTATGGACTTTTTTAGCCATTACTTATTCCAAAACAACCATGGTCTTCTATTTCTATAGATTTTATCATGGATCGTCTAATCTCAAGTTTATATGATTCTATATTTGTGATAGTAGATCATTTTATGAAGAATTTATGATTTAAAAATTTTGACTTTTCAATAGTTGATAATTTTATGACAAAAAATTTGGCAAATTATTTGTCAGAGCTATATGCAACAATGAAGGCACAATTAAAGGAAGCTCAAGAGTAATAAAAGAGCAATGTACATGTCTGTCAGAATGAACAATTATAATTCAACATGAGTGATAAGGTATGATTACTTCATCACAATGTTAAGATTACTTGTCATTGTGACAAGTTGGACAATTATAGGCTTGGATCTTCTTCTATTTTTGAACAAATCAATCTAATTGCATATCAATCACACTTATCAAAATCAATGAAGATCTATCATGTATTCCATATGTTTCTTTTTGAACCATATAATATAATGAATAGACTAAGAATGTAATAAGGTATAGATAAGATAATTGTATAGATAGTTAGAACTATGGAAGTTTTTAGAATTGAAATTAGGTTAGTGGACTAAGTAGGATCCATCATAGAATATTCTAAAAAGAATTTAAAATAATTATTTAAGTAGAATCTACCATAGAATCTTTAAAAAAAACTTAAGATGGTTATTTACATAGGATCTACCATAAAATCTTTTTTAAAAAAAATTATGTAGATAGGATCCACTATCTAAAAATATTCTAGAAAGTCTAAGGTAGTAGGACAAGGTATAAATACGACTAGCTAAGGCTTTTTGGGACATCTAGTCAAGTATGGCTTTGGACCCTTTTTCTTAGTAAAATTTAGTTTTGTATCTTTTTGTTTAGTTCTATTTTATCATGTTTCTATTTTCTAAGTTTGTCTTTCATATCTTATTCTATTTAATTGTGTTTAATTTTGTTTTGGTCTATTTTAACCTATTTTTTGATAAAGCTTTATGTTGCTATGGATTGAAAGGATCTTGGATTTTTGAGATAGTTTGATCATATTTCATTGATATGAGAGCAATTGTTAGACTATTTACTTTTAGTAGCATGTCAATAGTCATCATCTAGTTCAATATCAGTTGTTATAGTGATATTGGGTATTAAGTTGAGGCTACCTCAAGCTACTCTTAAAAAGTCAATCTGGAGGAGAAAAGGCATTATAATAGTAGAGTCCAACTGAGAAATTACAGCATAAAAGTTATGGCAGAGCAATCCCAGATGGAAGTTCAAATACAACACCTCTTAGATCCGATAGATGTTTTACAAGGGAAATAGAAGCCTCGAGGACAAGAGAGTTGACATTTATTAGATTGAAATTGAGTAAGCCTAGTACATACTCTAGGACTTCAAGACAAGAAGATGTATATTAATGGCTCTTCAACATGCAATAATACCTCTAACTATCTAAGGCAAATACTACTAAAAGAATTATATATGTAGCCATTTGGTGGCAACATCAAGTTCAAAGTTATGGAGCTTAAGGTAGATTTTGTGATTAGAAAGAATTTGTGACCAAATTTAGGAATCAATTTTGATCCATCAATACAAAGAAGATAGCATGCAATCACTTGGTAAATCTTACATAAGTTAGATCAATGTAAGATTATATCTTCCAATTTAAGTCTCTATGTCTGTAAATTGATAATATTTTGGAAGCAGAGATGATAGATCAATTTCTATAAGGTTTGAAATCTGGGATCTAACGAGAGATAGAATTAAAGAATCTACAAACATTTGAAGAAGAAATTTGGATTGCAAAAAAATTGATACTATAGATTTTAGAAATTATAGAGCACGACCTATAATACAAAGTTCTATGCTGCTATCTAATACTATGGCACAAAAATTAACACCAATGGAGATTGATGCCTTACAAAGATCATTGATACTACAAAGATGACATATATTGGTGCAAAAAGAATTGTGTTTCTATCATCGGGAGCCAGACCATTAGATTGGAGGTTATACAAAACGTCAAAATTCAAGCACCAATAAGACAAGGTAGATTCACAGTCTCAAAATTTGTGAAGTCAATAATGAGTCAGAAGAAGAAAATAAGGCTCCTCACTAAAGGTGTTGAAGGTTAGTATTAGAGATAGCTATTGTCTTTTAGAAACAAATGGCATGGCTTTAGAAAACTATAAAAAGAATTGAGTGGTGCATCTAACGAGACTACTATGAAGACAACCATGTCAAGTACTTATAGATTGTAGCTCTACAAAAAATTATATCTCAACTAAAATTATCAATCAATTTGGAATTAAAACTAAGGCAATCAAAGGAGGAAGTATATATCTTACAAATGATTGAAAGAATATATTGAATAAGACATGTGAAGAAGAAACCTTGAGATTGACAGATAGTTATGTCTTAAAAGAGAGATTTAAGGTGATAAAGTTAAAGTATGATGTTATCCTTGGTATGCCATAGCTAGAGATGGAAAATAAGCAAGTTGATTAGATAGCAAGGACAATCTCTTTTAATGATGGTAGATACAAAGTGACTCTTTGTACCTCTATATCAAACGAAGAAGAAAGACAATCTGTGACAAAAGACTTACTAATAGGAACAACTTTTATGAAGAAGCAAATACAGCATGAGCAATCAATACATATGGTGGTTCCAAATCTTGCATCAATTGTGGAAAAGATAGCCAAAGGAGCAAAATAAAAAAAATAACTCACATAAGAATATTAGAATATTTTTCTAAGCAACTTATGTAATGGCGTGCCTCTTAATCGAGGTGCCTCCTTTCAAATAGAACTATTGCTTGGAGCCAAATTAGCAAATCAATCAATTTATTGCCTAACACCAAAAGAACTTGAAGAGTTGAAGTAGATATTCGATGAATTTTTAGAAAAAAACCTCATTTGAGAAAGTACATCACTATGAGGAGTACCTATACCCTTTACATCCAAGAAAGATGGTAGACTTTGCCTTTGTATTGACTATCAAGGCCTCAATAAGCAGACTATTAAAAATACATATCCACTTCTATGCATGGATGATTTTCTTGACCAACTTCAAGATGCGATGATCTTTAATAAATTGGATCTTTAGACCGGCTATTAGTAAATACCTATTGTAAGAAAGGATGTAAAAAAGATTATATTTTGTATGCACTATGGATATTTTGAATGGCCGATTTTACCTTTTGGCCAATGCTTCGACTTCTTTCATAAGTGATATTAACAGATTGTTTTGAGAACTTTTAAATAAGTATGTAATCATCTTCATTAATGATATCCTTATATATTAAAAAAATCTTTGAAGAACATGAGCAACACCTACAAGAAGTACTATAGTGACTACAAGACAGTCGCTTCTAATGCAAGCAATCAAAATGTAAACTTTGGAAGTTAAAAGACACTTTTTGGGGGCATGTGGTGTCCTCCAAAGACATGCGTATAGAGCAAGATAAGGTGAAAGCAAGGGAGGATTGGCCAATCTCCAAGGATACTTTTAAAGTTTACTCATTTTTAGGCCTTATTGGATACTATTGCCATTTTATTTGGCGATTTGCATACATTGCCACCTAATTGACAAATCTATTAAAGAAAGGTGTTCCATTTGAATAGAAACTAGAGTAGCAAAACATCTTTGATAAGATGAAGGAGGCACTCATTACTACTCCAATATTATAATTGTATAATCCTAATCTTCCTTATATGCTTGATATTGATGCTTCCAACTTTATTATTAGAGTGGTCTTTCAACAAAACTTTGGTAGGGGCCTTCAACTTATGGTATATGAATCATACAAGCGTAGAAGGACAAAGCGCAATTATTCTATATGTGATTGGGAACAATAAGCGATTATACATGCCACAAAGATGTAGCCATATTATCTATTGAAGAAGAAAGTAGTTGTTTGGATTGACCATTGCTCTTCACTACATGATTTGCATCTAAAAAATATAAAATTATGGCATCATCATTCAGAAGAATAATTGTAGCTTTTTAATATCTAATTTGAATATAAGTAAAGGTAACAATATATTGTACTAGACAACGTATCATGGAGACCAAACTTGAAGGACAAATTGAGGGACAAGACAAAAATTCCTACCATTAATAATGTCATTTTAGATCTAATATAAGAGGCAAAATAGGAGGAAGCTATGTATTGAGATGTTTATTTTAAGATGGTTAACGATTGGCTGAAGGTAGGCGATATAGAATATCAAGATTATAGTCTTATTCATGGCTTACTCTATTTCAAGAAGTAAATTTATATATCTAATAATGTTAAATTTTAGACATATATACTTTGAGAGGGACATGATATCCCAATATCTAAACATCTAAGACAAAAAAAGACTCTAGAATGGATCTCAAGGATATAGTTTTGGACAAGTTTTGATCATGATATTCAAGACTTCGTATGCTCTTATAAGTCATGTCTACATAATAAAGTATGCAACGTAGCATCTTCTGAACTATTGTAGTCAATTTTGCCACCTATGACATGTTAAAAGAAGGTGACTATGGATCTCATTATGTATTTTTTGTAGATGCTTTATAATTATACTGCTATTGCCATCTTTGTAGATCAACTCTTGAAATAACTTTACTTAGCCGTGGTGCACTTGGATATTGATGCTTTAATGCTTACACAAGTTTTCTTTGATACCATCTTTTGTCATTATAGATTATCTCATATCATCATTTTAGATTGGGATCCATGCTTCAAGAGAAGTTTTTACCAAGCTTTATTCAAGCTATTAGGTATACGACTTACCATATCTACAACCTTCTATTGTCAAATGGATAGGCAAATAAAATATATAAATTGGACCTTAGAGGATATTCTATAGGTATTTGAGGTGGTTCATCATAATGATTGATATGAATACTTGATATCCTTAAAGTTTGCTTACAATGATAATATTCAAGCAAATATTAATCATTTATCATTTTTTCTTAGTACTAGTCAATATCCAATTATGCCAGTAATTTTTTATTGTGCTATCGGTACCAACAATTTGACAATAGAGGAATTTATATAATAGCTTACAATGGCCTTACAAGAGAGACAACATTACCTCTTTATTGCACAAAATTGACAGAAGTAATATATAGATTTCTATTGGTAATTCAAGACCTTTTGGGAGGGTGATCAGGTATTATTTTCCAACACCAACTTGCCACTTGCTACATCAATCCAAATCTATAAATTAGTACTTTGATGGCTTAAAACTTTTCACATTTCTGAAGTTATTTCTAATGTCGTATATCACCTCAAGCTTTCATAACACATTTGGATCTATCTAATCTTTTAAATTTTATAATTAAAGGAATTTCATACCAAACTAAAGCACTTTCTAGATCAATGCCAATAATACTACCACCAGTTGTAGTTGATGACTAAGAAGAATATGAAGTGAATAACATTTTGGACCATCGCTACCTTCGTTGTGGGAGTGGACTTCCTTAACTTTAATACAAAGTTTTTTAGAAAAGGTTATCCCATTCATGATGCAACATGGAAACTTGTACAAAATCTCATCTATTACCAAGAGATAATTTGGAGATACCATCGAAAGCAAAACAAGGACGTTCCACATTAGTGGAACAGAATAAACTATAAGAGAGATAGATAAGATAATTGTATAGATAGCTAGAACCATGGAAGTTTCTAGAATTGGGATTAGGTTAGTAAACTTGGTAGGATCTATTGTAGAATAGTCTAAAATGAATTCAGGGTGGTTATTTAAGTGGAGTCTACTATCTAAGAACATTCTAGAAAGTCCAAGGTGGTAGGATAAGATATAAATATGACTAATCAAGGCCTTTTTGGGCATCTAATTAAGTATGGCTTCAGATCCTTTCTCTAAGTAAAATTTGGTTTTATATCTTTTTATTGAGTTCTATTTTATTTTGTTTCCATTTGCTTGGTTTAACTTTCATGTCCTATTTTGTTTAATTCTATTTAATTTTATTCTGGTCTGTTTTGTCTTATTTTGTCATGAAGCTTTAAATTGCTATAGATTAGAAGAATCTTGGATTTTTGAGATAATCTATCTAATTTCAAAGAAGAAGACAAGTGCTACTTGTTCCAATAAAAAAAATATCAATTAAGAATTTGAAGTAGAAGAAGTTTTTGATTCAAGGCAGTGCCAAATAGGTTGAAATATCTTATTCATTAGCATGGATATGATATTAATGAATACACATAGGAGCCAGTAAAGAATCTTGTAAATACAATGAAGAAGATAGAGGCTTTTCATTAACAACATCCATCAAAAGTTAGAAAAAGACCTTCTTTATTAAAAAAAATAAGATTTAGATAAGTTAACATTCTACTTCCTATCTTTGTTATAGTTGCTTTATATTTGTGATACTAAAGAGATAAAGAATCAACAACTAGCAAATTCGATTCTAGATCCTATGATTATTGACCTGTTGGATGAGATATTATAATTGTGACAACCTTCAAGTTGACTCAATCGAGATAAAGATCTTCAAGAATGATATATTCTTTCTCAAATAAATAGTGAGATACAATGTATTTGATATCATGACCTTAAAAGGGACTCCTGATGTTTGGTGATTTTATTAGATGTAAAAATAATTCTTAATAATGTTTCAAATATTTTATTTGAAAGAAGTTATGAAGGCCTTAACAATAATCAAACAACTAGGTGGTCTTTTTGCCTTAGTATGGCACACTATGGATAGTTGAGAGGCCCTATCAACTATCTTCAAAGAGAACAAAGATCAAATTATGTGGTAAATATAATTTTCCACATCTTGGATTTTGTCAACATATGATGACTGCTCCTCATAAAACTTATTCCTAGAAAGGAGACTAATATTACAAACATACGCATGTAAACCAATAATTACCTATTTGATTAAATAAAAATAAGTAAAAGTAGGTTGATTTCATAATATCTTCTATAGAAGCTTCCTAAAAGCTTCATAGACATTAATTTGACTTTATAAGTGTTTATAATTGATTTTTTAGATTAGAAACATTGTCAACAAGTTAGCCATATGCCACCCATGTTGATAACTTGGAAAATAAGCCAATTATATAGTGCACTTATAGAAAATTTGCCTTATAAGCTAAGGCATGTATCTTGCAAAGTCAACACATATTAAAGGTCTTATAAAATATTGTTGTCATGTTGTAACATGACTATATGGTGAAAGACGATAATATGGATCTTATTATAGAAGAGCCAAGTTAAAAGAAAAAGAAGAAAAATATGGATAAAAGATAGGAAGGTAATAAAACTTTTAATAGTAATACTATCTTTTTTTAAAAAATAGCTTCTACTTACTTTGTAGGACCAAAAATAAGCCAAAATAAAGTAGATTAGAAAAATAAATGGTATAGACATGTTAAGAAAGAACTTAAGAGTAAATTCTAGTAAAAATCACTTAAAAAAACTATATGTCGATACCCGAAGAGGGTCGGTTGTGAATCAGGGTCAAAATCAGACCCTGAGGCTCAGAACCGAGTCTCGACAATGACTCCGGGATTCTTTTGTAGATCCAAAAGTGGGGTTTGATAGTAGATTGAATACGATTTCTATGAGCATTGGTTTTGGACGATTTGGAGTTGTTATGACTTTGTAAGAGCTTTACAAAGTCAAGATTATTTTCGGATGACTTGGAATTTGTGAAATAAAATAAGGTTGATGTTTCTAGTATTTTCAAGACTTTTGTAATAGATCTATAGGTGAAATTTTGTCGATTAATGGTCATTGTTGTGCTTGATATGTCTTGTGAATCTTAACTTGATCTAATAGTTGGATTGAGGATTATTGAGGTTTAAGTAGGTCAAGGTCTGAGAAAGTAGAATTTTAGATCCAATGAGGGTTTTTAAAATTTCTTGCAATCTACGAATTGGTTTGGAGTGAAATTTATGTGAGAGAATATAAGACTTGTTTTTCTATGTATATAGAAATTTTGAAATCAATCGAATGGTAAAAAAGATAGATACTAGCTCTGGGAGATCTACATCAAGATTGGAGAAGGAGGCCGGCCAATACCTAAGCACATTTTTGAGGTTATCATCTATTTAGTAATTCCAATCTTTTTCAAATTTTTTGTGCTTATTTTTATTTTATTTTTTAAGAAGTATGCAAAATTTGAGTTAAGATTAACGATTAATTCATTAGTTATTGAGGTTTAAATCTATTGTAGGAATTACTAGGATTTGGTTAGGATTTTGTGATTGCTCGTTTTACTTATTTCGGAAGAAACCTCCCAGAATAAACCCATATAGGGGGATTTGAACACGGGGAATGACCATGTATATGAGCTCCAATTGTTAGGATCATGCAATTAACCGCTACTTCTGAATGCTTACCATACCAAAGAACACTTAACTTTTCCTCCTACTGTCTACTCTCTCATATCAATATAATAACATCCATGACAACGATTTCAGTACCCTGTGTGATTCACAAACACACAAGCATATCTCAAACCCTGAAATGAATAACTTCCAATCTACAGAATCTAATCAAGATAATTCCTTCAATTATAATTTCTCTCCGCTAAACTTACAACCTTGCGATAAACAGTGACTGGAAACTTCCATACGTCCTCAATCTTTCACAACAATTGATAAACAGTGATCCATAAATAACTTCGTAAATCAAATATTAATTCATTAAATCGATTCTCTTCACTAGAAACAACACTAACACAAAAGAAACAAGAAAACTAAGAAGAAGAGATAGCACCAAGCTTATCCTCGGCTCAATACTATCGCAGTCTAGCATTTTCTTCCCCTCTCCCATCTTCCTTGTACTACCCCGAGATACCAACTCCTATACTACAGATGATAATTACTTTTCCTAATTATTCATCCATTCTACCTGTTGAACCACCTTTTCAGTAGTTATCTATCCTTGTTTACACTATACATTAGGTATCTACATTCTAAAAATAAGTACTTATTCTACATAGCCTCACTCCTAACTGTGCAGCGTCCTCGCAAATACTCTATTGATACCTATCTAAAAATTATCCAATAAAACTCTACAAAAATTGCGATCCCTCTGGCCTATCTAATTAATCAATTGCCGCATTATCTGTTATTAGTTCCACCGATTCCGATTCCAACCGCAAATCTTCGTCCTCTTTCAATCCTTCTATCGGCTCCTACCTCAACTGAGCTAAAAGATCTTCATTATACTCGCCCAGTTCACAGACTTGAGCTTCCAATTTCAAGATCTAGGCATCTCTCAATTCCAACTGTTGTTGAAAGTGACTCCTCTCTTTAGAAACTTCGGGAACTGGCAACGTCGATACTTATACTTGACCAATATTGACTAAATCCTCTGTCAATCTTGTCACCTCGGCGTTCAAGGCCTCAATTTCAACCCTAAACTGCTCCGTTTCACATCTGTATTGGTCACTCAATACCAATTTCTCTTGCGCCAATAACTCGACCTTTTCACGTTCTATTACCAACTGATCCTTCACTTTTTCCAGTTCCAAAATTGAATTACTGTGAGTCTAGAATAGTTCTTGCCTGTAGGTCTCCACCATGCGTTCTCTTTCTTTGTCCCAAGCTTCCTGTTGTTCTCCAATTTGTCGCTCCAATAGCAGCTTGGATTCCGTATTCACCTGAATGATCTGTTCTTGCTCTTCAATTCTTCGTGTCTGCTCTGATATCACCTTTTTGCTTGCCTCTAATTCCAGTTTACCACTGCCCTCTACATCCAATGCTCGTACTATGCAATGTATTTGTGAAATGCACTTCAATAAAGAATTTTTAAGATGAACGCCTTTTGACAGTGGGCCCTGTAGAAATGCTAACTGATTGATATCTAACAACGTCGAGACTTCATTCTCCTCCTCCACCACCAAACAAATTGGATCCGTTTTTGGTGCAACTAGACGACTGGATTTCTCAATTTTATGTATTACCTCCGTTGTGTTGACATTTTGTACCAACGAATTTCGTTCTCGCTGCGGAGGCACTGGCACTAGTTCAGAACTTCCCTCTATTAGCGATGTTTGCTGCAAGGTGTACGCGATTACAGCATACACATAATTAAAACATAGCAACGCTGTAAACTTCCCTATTTTACGCTTGGCTCCCATTTCTGTATGAATATGGATTGCTACATAAGCTGCCCAATAGAACACCATCCCTTCAAACATCCCTACCGTTGCAAACATTAACTGTCTTGATATATATCTGTTGTGTCGATACAATCCTAGACGCCTCAGTACGAAGCGCAACCATTCCATGAGCTCTGGTGTAATTGCCTCAGCCGTCCGCCAACCTTGGTTCTTCTCAAATGATGACATGTCACTTTTGAAATAACTTCCCAGTCGGAAGTCACTGGACTCCTCAGCACCTACCGCAAGCTCTCCAACTAAAAGAAACAGTACTTTTTCGAGGATCTTCTCATCAATACCGATAACACGCCCTTGTACTACGCTCGATCCATCTTGTAGGTCATAGTTTGCAATGTATTCTTCCACTAATGCCACATTAATTGAAAGCAAACGATCTGATCTTTGCAAAAACTGAAACATTTGCACGTTTCGAAAATCTCGTATTCTCCTTGGCGTCCAACAAATCTCCAGCTTCATAGGCTCCATATTGGTAACGATTACTACGGATGGTGGTCCTAAATTACGTTTAGCTTTTACATTTTGGCCACTTTTTCTCTATCTGTAGCTCTCTTTGCACTCTCAATCGCCATGATGCACACTCTTTTAACCTCTAACCATCAATACTACGCTCCAGTACTCTGAAACACCCAAAATTGTAACACCAAAAAGAAACAATAACAGAATGCGACACTTGAGAATGACCGTAAATAGGTGCTCCACTCCTATTCTTTTACCTAGTGGTGATAACGACAACATGTTATCCTTACTGTCCGTTTTCACCCCCATCCCATCTGACACATTAGTAATTACTAACTATCCTTTCAGTCGCCTCTACATCCTAACACACTTAATTAGGTCTATCCTAAGTACATTCGACGTGACCTCCTCCAGAAATTGAAAACCCATCCCGGGTTTTACGTATGATATAACCGTAATTGGTTCCCGTTAATATGGATACTAAATCGATGATCCATGAAATCCTCTAATTCAACAGACTCATTGGAAAATCCTTCAATCACACAATATGGCCCATGCCAGTGAACTTGAAATTTACCCGGAAAATGATTAAACTTGTTATCATACAACAATATCAAATCATTGGACATAAAATTCTTCAGACATAGTTTACTATCATAGTAACTCTTGCGTCGTTTTTGAGTTGCTTCCATGTTGAAGAGAGCTCTAGCCCATATTTCATTCTATTTATCTAACTCTGTCAACCGATATTGAAGTGATTCCTTATCTCCAAGACGTTCATCCAACGTAATGCGCAAACTCTGAACTTCCAATTCAATGGATAATATTGCTTCTTGCCCGTACACGAATTGGAATGGTGTAGAATTGATAGTCACTTTATATGCACTACGATACGCCCACAATGCTGCAAATAATTTAGTATCTCAATCCGTTCTCGCACCCAAAATTATTTTGGTTAAAATCTTACATAGAATACCATTGGTCTTTTCCATCTGTCCATTGGCCCGAGGATGATATCGTGTTGTTTTCCTGTGCTTGATTTTGTATGTATTCGTCAAGGCTGCTATGGTAGCATTTATGAAATGGATGTCGTGATCGCTAACCAATTCTTTCAGACACCCAAATCAAGTAATAATATTCTCGTATAGAAATGTGGCCACCGTACTGGCATTATCATTGCGGGTAGCAATAGCCTCTGCCCATTTGGTTACATAGTCCGTGGCAACTAAAATATACTGCTTTTATCCATGTCTCGATGCTGCTGCAATGGATCCAACAAAATCAATTCCCCATTTCTCAAATGGTGTCTGTGCCAAGATTGGTACTAACGGCATCGCTGAAGTAATCGTGGATCAACCAATTCGCTGACAGGGATCACAACGACGAACAAATTGGTGTGCATTAGAAAACATTGTGGGCCACCAATATCCGGCCATTAAAGCCTTGCGAGCAGTATTGTCTCCCACAAAATATCCACCACAACTATCCAAATGTCATCCTTCCAAAATTGTACGAACTTCACTTTGAAAGATGCAACGACGTAAAATTCCATCCCGCCCTTGTTTGTACAAGGCATCTTCAATCATGGTATACGGCGCACTTTTTAAAATCAGACGTTTCTTTAATTTTTCATTATAAGAAATGAAAAAAGTCTGAAACGTTAGATATTGGATCAATTCACCATATTCGGGTGTGATGACATCCACAGCGAATAGTTGTGCATCCGAAAGAGCATCATTTATTGGCTCACTATCCAGTATATTAGATAAATAAGATAAGAGATCCACATTGGCATGTTTCTTATCAGGTTGAACGTTAATTGTAAAGTTGAATTCCTATAGAAGTAACACCCATCAAGCAATTCGTCCACTCAATTGAGGTTTATTTATCATGTACTTAAGTACATCATGATCAACGTGGAACACAAATGAGTATCCAAGTAGATAGTGGCAGAATTTTTGTACAGAGTAGATCATTCCAAGGGCCTCTCGCTCGGTAGTATTATAATTTCATTCTACAGCAACGATTTGTCGGCTCACATAATATATGGAATGATCTAATTCTTTTTCATCCTTTTGACTGAGAACGGATCCAATAGCAACATTGGATGCGTCCACATAGACATGAAACGGTTTTGTCCAACAAGGTGTTACAAGAATTGGGGCAGATACCAATTTTCGTTTCAATTCGTCAAATGTGAAAGTACAATCTTCAGTCCATATTGAGCTAGACCCGTCTGACGGTGTCGTGTTGTAACACGAGTATACTATGAAAATATAAAGGAAGAGGACTTTTATTAATATTCAGTTACCTTGAATATTGGGAGCAACGACCAATTCCAGTGCAAATACTGAGAGGCTAGGTTCAGTCACCCCATTACAATCAGCCGGGGCATACTAAAATGCTCCGTTCGATTCCAATAACGGGAGTCAGCAGGAAGAGAAAGGACCAATTCACACAACGGGTGAGCCTGGCTCGAAGAGCCAATTGGATCCAATTTCAAGAATCCAATCCGGGTCCTCTTACCCAATATGAGACATGAATTGGCCGGGCAACCCAATGCAATCCAATTACGGGAAAATCCAGGTCTTACTACGGGCCTTAGCCAATCTGACGCGAAGGACCAATTTGATCCAATTACGGGGACATCCAGGTCTTACTACTGGACTCTTAGCCAATATGAGACCTGAATTGGTCGGGCGACTCAATGTGGTCCCGATTACGGGGTTTCGATTCTGTTCCAGGCTGTCCTGTTCTCTGTGCCATTTCAGGGAACGTTGTTTTTGGTAAAAGGATCTCTTAAAGGTAAAAACGGGGGAGAAAGCTCTGACGGCGAGAGCCAATTTTGGATCTAAGCTCTGACAGTGGGAGCCAATTTCGGATCCAAGATGGAAGATTGAAGAAATTTAGAGGATAAGGTTAGGGGGGGAGAATAAGTTTTGGAGAGGTTTTGAAGGATCGAGAGAGCTAGCTTCATGCTTCGGGCGGGGAAAAAAGACAGAGAATTGGGTTTTTTTTCTTCATAGGGTTTTGGAAAAACTGAGGCAATCGTTGCTGAAGTCAGTGTTGTAATGGTGGATCGGGATTTTTAATGAAGTGGGTTTGATTACTCTTGACTGTTTTGTGAAATCAAATTACGTCTGTGATGAAGAATTAAAAAGGTGTCTATAGGATTGAGTATGCGGAGTGAATGAAATTTATTGGGTTAATCTAACAAGACAGTCAGTGGATACAAGATTGTGAGTATAAAGCGGTATCGAAGATTAGCAGATTGGGTTGTTCGAGGTTCTCTGTAATGTCTAGAGACCTACCGGCTGGGACAAAAAGGACTTCGGCGAGCAGTCGAAGGGCATCTGTATAGATTTATGGTGTATTCTTGCAGTCGTTTATGTTCCAACAGTCAAAAACTGATAGACTGCTTGACAATTGGCGAATCTCTATACTACCTTCTACAGCCAGACGTCCGACACGTTCTCGAGCAGGAAAGCACGTAATACAACATAAGTGGTGAATCCGACGTAAAAGCTTGAGGTGGAAGGTATTGGATTTTGGTTGATTTTATCTTTATTTTATGGAAAACAAAAATAAAAATTTTCAAGGATTTTTGGGAGGAGTTTCTGGTGGAGATTCTTCTAAAGGACAAGGTATGCACATGGATCCATCTATTGCTAGTATGTTTCAAGCCTTCTCATTATCAATGCATCAACAACAAAGCAATGATCGAAAAGAAGCTTTGGCAACCAAAGCATTGCAAGCAGTGGTCAATAAAATTGATCAATTTGATGGGAGGAATATTTCAAGGTATTTAAGATGTTATGTTCGTGAAATGGAATTAAATTGGGTTTCTGAGAAGAAAATGGTTGAATTATTTGGACTTGCCACAATATCGGAGATAAGAGAAATTCATGGGAGGTTTTTTCACATGCATTGAAAGACAAATATTTCTTGGAAGATGCTGATCGCATTACTAAAAAGCTGTTTCTGGAATGGATTGAACGGCCCAATAAGAATTTACAAGCAACAGAGCTACTACGGGAATTTGAGAGGCAGTACTCTCAATTATCGAAGGTAGAAAAATTGACATTGGAGCCGAACAAGGTTGATCTATTTCTTCAAGCTGCTGATGGAGAATTGCAAGGGAAATTAGAACTCCTTCTTGAAGACAAAGAAGAAGATGAAGGATTGACAACAAAGTAGAAGAACGTTGAAGATGCGGTGGAGTTGCTTACAAAAAGAGAAAGGAGGAAGGATAGGAGCAATATTTCAAAAACAATACAAGCACCCAAAGCTCCAGTACGTACAACACCACCAACAATGCCTACAGTTCAACCTTCGACATCCTTATCGAAGAAAGCAGATATGGAAATGGAAGAAATTATACGAGGAATGCGAGATCTTCAAATCAAATTGGCAAGACTTGAAGAGAATACTTCTACAAATAATTCGAAGAATGTTTCAAAACAAAGATATGTACAAAGATGTATTTTGTGTGATGATGCTTCACAGACTAAAAAAGATTGCAATGAATTTAATAATATGATACGACAGGAAATTATTTGCTGGAAAGATGGGAAGATAGCATTGAAAGATAGGGAGGATCTTCTTCAAACCAATTTTGGTAAGGGAGGAATGAGAGCATTGGTTCAAGATTACCTAAAAGAGCATGAAACAGCAGCACGAGAAAGTGCAAGTTATGGTGGTAGAGTAGATGATGAAATTGGTGGAAGTAGGGAAACTAGTGAGTTTTGGGCTTCTGCCGTTTCTACAATGCAAGAAGGGAAAGTACCTCGAAAAGCGTTATTCAGGACTGCAGCTACAATACGAGGTAGAACAGGTTGGGGGAATCCTGTTGAGTCTCTTTCAGTTCATGCATATATTGCTAAGAGCCAACATGAAGCTTTGATGGAAGAAAAGAGACGAGGAAATTTTGATGATACTAGAGAAGGAAATTCTTCTAAGAGGCAAACTCGAGGAGACAAGGCTCGGGAGGCAGCTTCACAAGAATTGCCTGTAAAGGATATCTCATCATCATTGGGAGAAAAAACAAAGGAGACAAAAGATAAAAGCAAATCAATTGCTTATAAGCTACTTTCTGACATTGAAGCGGCAACAAATTTGAAAGGGGTGTTGGAAGAACGTATATTAAACGCTAAGGTGGAATTCACATTGAAAGAAGTTTTGGAAATTGCAAAGAAGGAGTTTCATGATGTTATCATTGATAGCATTAAGCGAAAGAGGCAATTAATGGGTGAAACTGGAATGAGTCATGCTATTGATGCAAGAATATATAAAGAAGAAGAAGAGGTTGATATTGGTTACAAGCAACCAACAAATGAAAAGAATGGGTATAATCAACAAGTACGTTTCAAAGATTATAGTGATAAGGAAATGGAAGCTTTGAGCCATTATACTTGAAAGCATTGGGCAAGGGCAACTACTGAGGTATTGGTGAAAGTAGGAGATATAGAAGAACCAGTTGTTGCTTTAGTCGACCATGGTTCTGAAATAAATCTCAAGTCTAAAGATCTTTATAAGAAGCAAAAATGGCCAATTGACATGGAACATGGATGGGCAATACGAGCAGCTAATAATACACGGGGCAAATTATATGGAGCTTGTCCAGATGTCAAAATTCGGATTGGGGATGTTGCGATGGAGCAACATTTCTTTGTTCAAGATACAACGTCTTATCCGTTGATTTTAGGACAACCTTATATTATGGCAACACGGATGGAAACAAAAATACTTGACGATGGTTCTGCTTATGCAAGGGTATGGAGCGAAGATGGGAGGAAAGCTGTACAATTTCTAACAGCACCTCCTAACCATGAACGGAATCGAGATAGGTTGAGGGAGAAACCATTGCCAAAGATTGTTGAAGGATTTAAGGATTTTGGGGAGGTACCACTGTAAAGCGAGATTATGGAGGTACAAAAGAAGAGGTACTCTCGCGAGATGAAGGTACCTTTGTTGCGAGTTTTATTGGTATATTGGAGTATGGAAATATTATGTATAAGAAAGTTGATGATTTTTAAAGAAAAGAAAGAAAAAGATTATATGATATTGAAGGATAATTACACAAGTTAGGTACATTACGAGATGATGAGAGGATTTTAGGTGTTTATGAAGAAAATGGACTGGAAGATTCATTGGAATTGATTACATCTATTGGGTTAGGGGATAATGATAAGATTGTTGAGATTCATTCAAGAGAGGTTTATACCATACTTGAATCTTTTCAAGCACTAGAAGTCACTGTAGAGACGAGATATAAAATGGCAGATAAGAAGGTAAAGCCTGTTGCCGGGCCATTGCCAAAAGATTCTAAAGAACAAATGGGAGAAGCATCAAAAGAAGCAAGTTTAAGAGATCCAATGAGTATTGGACATCAGTTTACTAAAGAGACTTTTGAAGAATTGAAGATTGGTTCTGATGGTTCTTTATTGCCGGAAGAAATTACTTGCTTCAAAAAGATGTTGGCTAAATAAGGTAGATCGTTTGCTTTCGAATCTCATGAAATTGGGTGTGTGGATCCAAATATTATAACACCTATGGTTATCTTCACTGTACCGCATGTACCTTGGAATCTAAGACTGATTCCAGTACCGAGGGCACATTTACCTAAATTGGTTGAACTATTAAAAGAAAAGATAAAGATGAAAATATTGGTACCCTTGTTTGCGCCGTATTCTAGTCGATGGTTTACGGTACCTAAGAAGAATAGGTCACTACGATTTATTCAAGATATGCAACCGGTGAATGCAGTAACTGTCAGGAATGTAGGAATTGGACCTATTGTGGATGAATTTACTGAGGCGTTTGCTGGAAGGGCAATCTATTCAATAGATGACTTGTATTCACATTATGATCAATTTCAACTTGCCGAAGGAAGTAGAGATATGACAAAAATGAGGATACCACTTGGATTGGTTAGAATGTGCACTCTTCTTCAAGGCGCGACCAACTCAGTTGCGCATATGATGAATGGGATGAATAAGGTATTGAGAGATTTTATTCCGGAAAAGACTATGCCTTTTTTGGATGATGTTCCTATAAAAGGGTGCAGAAAAGGAGACAAGGACGAAACTTTAGATACAAGGAGGTGTCGCAAATATGTTGTTGATTATATACAAGATTGTGAAAAGATTTTAACTCGGCTTGGAGAAGTTCATCTTACATTATTGGGTATGAAGTCCGTATTTGGAGTACGAGAGGTTGTGATTGTTAGACATTTATGTGGATCTTACGGAAGAAAACCAGATCCGACTAAAGTTGATGCAATTGGAAGGATGAAAGAGGATTGTGATTTTTTAACAGAGGTTCGTAGATTTTTGGGTGCATGTGTATTTTATCGAATCTGGATCCCTCATTTTACTCACATAGTGAATCCATTATATGAATTATTACGCAAGGGTTACCGATTTAAATGGGAAAAAAGGCATATTCAGGCAATGCAAAGATTGAAGAAATTATTGATGTCACCTCCAATATTGAGGAAGGTTGATTATAAGTGTAATAGACCAGTGATTCTTACTGTGGACGCTAGTCCAATTGCCATTGGATGGACTGTGGGTTAAGATGATTCAAATGGGAATAGATTTGCAGTTCGATTTGGGGCTAAAGTTTTAAGTATTCGTCAGCGTGCATATTCGCAAGTCAAAAGAGAACTTTGGGGAGTTGTTTCGACTATGAAAGCTGAAAAGGACTATTTGATTGGGACAGTAGTAGTAATTGAAACAGATTGCTTGCCATTGCTTGGAATGATTATTAACTGTTCAATGCCAGATATTGCAATGTTGAGATGGATTGCTTATATTAAATCACTAAATCCAGAATTTAAGCATGTTACTGGGAAAGACAATTTAGTAGCAGATATGCTATCTCGAGCAAGATACGAGAGAGAGGACGAAATGGTTGAAGACATTGATGACGTCGGATTGACATTCTATTCAATATCAAATCTCAATAGGGAAGACAAGCTATTTCTTGAAGAATCTTATGAACGAGAATTATTATATATTGGTCATTACTTGAATATCTTGACTAAGCAGGGGAATTTATCTACAAAAAAATTCAAACAAATAAGAAAAAAGGCATATGGATTTTTACTTCGAGATGGATTCTTATAGAAGAGACCGAAGAAAGGAATAGGGATGCTACGACGAGTGATAGGCAAGAAAAAAGAAAAACTAAAATTATTAAAGGAGTTTCATGATAGTTTATAGGCAGGGCATAGAGGAATCTGGGCTACTTTTGCTAAACTCAAGGAACGATATTGGTGGAAAAATATGTATCGAGATGTGCTCTCATTTGTAGAGTCATGTGAAATCTGTCAATCGTATTCTAATATCCGACATCGAGATGGTCTTCATCCTACGTATCCTCTGGCTATTCATTTTAAATGGGTTGTTGATTTGGTTATTATGCCAGTTGGGTTATGGCAGATGAGATATTTGGTTTTAGCTCGTGAAGATTTATCAAATCAAGTAGAAGGAAGAGCATTGAGGACAAAATCTACAGAGGGGATTTATAGGTTTTTGCTTGAAGATGTCATTTGCCGCTACGGATGCGTAGGAAAAATCACTGCAGATCGTGGAGAATTAAATGCACAAAAAGCTCGTAAGTTCTTTGAAAGATGTGGAGTTAAACTATCACTGACTACTGCTTATAATCCGGAAGGGAATGCAAAAAGCGAACGTGGTCACCCACCGATTGTGAAAGCATTAGTTAAAGCTTGTAATGGAAAAGTTAGAGAGTGGCCACGGCTTTTGTCATTTGCATTATGGGCTGATCGAACAACACATAGTTCGGTGATAGGATATATGCCAGTAGAACTTATGATAGGTCGAAAACCAATTATGCCGATTGAAGAAAAGGTACTTACTTGGAGTATGCTACCATGGGAAGATGGACTGTCAAGAGAAGAACTTCTGGCTATTAAGATTCGACAATTGGAGCAAAGAACGGAAGATGTCCAGATAGCATTGGAAAGGTTAAAAAGAGCAAGGTTACAAAACAAGGTGCGATTCGATAAGCAACATCGATTGAGACCAAAAGCAATCGAAGAAGGTGACTGGATACTTCTTTATGACAATAGTCTGGATAATCAACATAGTACTTTGCGGAAATTTTCAAAACGTTGGTTTAGACCATATGTAGTAACAACTGTTTATTATAATACGACTTCCTCGTTACGGGAGTTAGATGGTACAAAATTGAAAATACCAATTGCAAGGAAGCGAGTAAAAATATTTAAACGAAGACACGCAGAGATGAATATGGAAGATCTTAATGAAGGTATAGAGATTCCGCAGCAAGAGATTGAAAGTGATTCGGATAATGAAGGTGACGAAGACAAACTGGACAAAGACGTAGAGGATATTTTCTTAATCAAATAGCAATTGGATAAATTGGTGCATACCGGAGGATGCACAGGTTTAGAGGGGGTGGATGTCGTGTTTTAACACAAGTATACTATGAAAATATAAAGGAAGAGGACTTTTATTAATATTCAGTTACCTTGAATATTGGGAGCAACGACCAATTCCAGTGCAAATACTGAGAGGCTAGGTTCAGTCACCCCGTTACAATCAGCCGGGGCATACTAAAATGCTCCGTTCGATTCCAATAACGGGAGTCAGCAGGAAGAGAAAGGACCAATTCACACAACGGGTGAGCCTGGCTCGAAGAGCCAATTGGATCCAATTTCAAGAATCCAATCCGAGTCTTCTTACCCAATATGAGACATGAATTGGCCGGGCAACCCAATGCAATCCAATTACGCAAAAATCCAGGTCTTACTACGGGCCTTAGCCAATCTGACGCGAAGGACCAATTTGATCCAATTACGGGGACATCCAGGTCTTACTACTGGACTCTTAGCCAATATGAGACCTGAATTGGTCGGGCGACTCAATGTGGTCCCGATTACGAGGTTTCGATTCTGTTTCAGGCTGTCCTGTTCTCTGTGCCATTTCAGGGAACGTTGTTTTTGGTAAAAGGATCTCTTAAAGGTAAAAACGGGGGAGAAAGCTCTGACGGCCAGAGCCAATTTTGGATCCAAGCTGTGACGGCGAGAGCCAATTTTGGATCCAAGCTCTGACAGTGGGAGCCAATTTCGGATCCAAGATGGAAGATTGAAGAAATTTAGAGGATAAGGTTAGGGGGGGAGAATAAGTTTTGGGGAGGTTTTGAAGGATCGAGAGAGCTAGCTTCATGCTTCGGGCGGGGAAAAAAGACAGAGAATTGGGTTTTTTTTCTTCATAGGGTTTTAGAAAAACTGAGGCAATCGTTGCTGAAGTCAGTGTTGTAATGGTGGATCGGGATTTTTAATGAAGTGGGTTTGATTACTCTTGACTGTTTTGTGAAATCGAGTTACGTCTGTGATGAAGAATTAAAAGGGTGTCTATAGGATTGAGTATGCGGAGTGAATGAAATTTATTGGGTTAATCTAACAAGACAGTCAGTGGATACATGATTGTGAGTATAAAGCGGTATCGGAGATTAGCAGATTGGGTTGTTTGGGGTTCTCTGTAACGTCTAGAGACCTACCGACTGGGACAAAAAAGACTTTGGCGAGCAGTCGAATGGCATCCGTATAGATTTACGGTATATTCTTGTAGTCGTTTATATTCCAACAATCAAAAACTGATAGACTACTTGACTATTGGCAAATCTCCATACTACCTTCTACAGCCAGACGTCCGGCGCGTTCTTGAGCAGGAAAGCACGTAATACGACAACGGAGGTTTTTTTAACAAGTGGGTTAACAGTTGATAGATAATTACAAAGGATTCAATAAAACACCGATAGTAGCTGACATGGCCGATGAAACCATGCATGGCCAATACCGTATCTGGCTTTGGTAAACCCAATATACGAGTAACTTTATAGGGGTCCATAGCGATACCTTCAACAGAGACAATGTGTCCCAATAGCTTTCCCGATGGTACGCCAAATTGACACTTTTACAAATTTAGAGATATTTCATACTTGTTGCATTGATTCAAATAGTTATCCAAGCATGCTAGATGTTCAATCGTTGTACTAAATGTGGAGAAATCGTCCAGAAATATCTCCATTGATAAACGTAGATAATCTTGAAATGCTTGTGTCATTACCTATTGAAAAGTAGCTGGGGCATTACATAACCCAATTGGCATTATTTTATAGGCGAATGTGTCCCAATCTGTGGTAAACGTAGTCTTCAACTGGTCTTCTTCGAAAATTTTAATTTGATTATACCCCGAAAATCTGTCCAAAAATGAGTAACATTCATGTCCGGCCACTACGTCCAAAATACTGTCTGTAAATGGTAACGAAAAATAGTCCTTCTTAGTAGCCGTATTTAACTTTCGAAAATCTTGACATATCCTAATTTTCCTATTCTTCTTTGATACCATCACGATTGGCGACACCCATCTACTATGCGAAACGTCAAGAATCGTGATGTCAAGAAGTTTATCCAATTGGAATCTACGTCGAGAAGTTTATCCAATTCTTTTTTCACTAAAAGGGAATATTTTGGGTTAAGCCAGTGTTGTCTCTAACGAATTGGCATAACACCCTCCTCCAGAATAATCTGGTGCTCACACACGTTGGTTGGAATCCCTTTCAAATCCACATACGACTACACAAAGGTAGATTTGTGACGGACGAAAAACTGTTTCCAAGCATCCAATTCTGTACCAATAATACCGGCATATATTTTAATCTGTTGTGGCGTTTCATTGGTGCCCAGGTTAATAGATTGACACACAGGGTCTTCAACAACCTCTGATTTAATTGTCTTCTCCTAATCTGAATTTCTTGTATTATTCGACATATGAAAACCACCCAAATCTGGTGCCAATGTGTTGACTCTATTAACTGCGAAATTGTTCATCCATTTGGCAATAGCATGATCTAAGTTAGTTGCATCCTCCTGATGCAGTAAATATTCACTAGGACTTCCACATTGGTAGACTCCTACCTTTGCTGTTGAAGTATTTTATCCTACTTCAAATTGTGGTGAACCTATAGCATCGTCATCTACCTGAATCGATTGACTCTCGTTGTCCGGTGTAAATTCTGATTCTGGCAATTGAGATTCTCTATGATATTATATCGGATACATCTGTAGAACAATCTGGTCCCAGCCTTTTCCAATTGTCAATGTGCCTCGGCTCCAATCATTCTTAGCTTTGGCTTGATAAAGCCAAGGTCTGCCCAATAAAATAGGATATGATAACGTAGAACTCTGTAATCGAAATACAATATAATCGATTTTGTATATCAATCCCACAATTACAGTAGTAATATTGTGTAAGATTTCCATTGGCTTTACCCGACTATGATCTGCTATTTGCAAGACCAATGTTGTAGGTAGCAATTGCTTTAGATCCAAGTCCTCCATTGTATCCGCGTTCATTAAATTCACACTAAAGCCACCATCGACTTGTATCCCTGGAATTAAAATGCCATCGATTGATACATCGATTGTTGGTGCTCCCGAATTTGGGTTTAAGCTAACTTCATGAATTTCTTTAGTGTGGAATCTTCACCATATTAACGCTGAATTCAATATAGATCGACATTTCGGTGCTAGAGCCAAAAGTTGCTTCATTGTAATTGAAGGCTAAATAACATCCAAATCCCTCAAAATGTCATAGGATTCCATATTGAGAGTAATTCTCAATGCTCTTTTGTATTTTATTGGTTTCGATTTTACTCCGTTCGGCAGCAATTCCTTCCTAGTGATTGTGATTGCCGTTGATAACTTTGTCAACTTGTCTACCACTAAAAGTTCTTTTAATGCGTAAGATCTTTTATTGGGTTGTACAGGTATTGGTACTTGGTCAAGTGGGATCGATCTTGATGGTCCCGGTAAATTGGCATGTGAGACAGAATTAAGTTCCTCTGTCTTTTGAGGTCTCAATATTGGGATACGTCCCAATACTGATATTGGTTCGTTTAGCCTCGTAGACGGCGCTACTTGTTCTCCTGCGATTAGTTCATCCATGTCCTGAATTAGATTCTTGTCTTTTTGTTGGCCTCTGGTAAGCAGTGCGTTCACCACCTCGACACGATGTACTGATGAGTCTCCTTGAACAGGGCCTTTGTCTTCTGTCGGTTGGCTTGTTTGCATTTGATGGTCCCGATTATTATAATTAAAGGGCGCATTGCATTGCTGATAAGTGCGACTAGACTGCTTACAATTTCCACATATTGGAGCATAGTCATCACTGGTCCTTGGATTAGGACATTCACTCGCATAATGTCCGATTTGTCTGCAACAATAGCAACGAAGTGGTCTCCTGCAAACTCCTTCAGGAATAATGGGTGTTTCTACTGATATATAACGGCTAGGTCTGTTCCATGTCAGATGAGTAAAGGATCCTAGTTGATCCATTGTTACTGTAGAGTCTAGCATTGGCTTTGTCATGGGTGGATATTGATGGTATCCTGGTTGGTTCATCGCCAATCCATGAGTATTGGATACACCTTTTTGGTAAAATTCAGAGTTGAGGAAATTAGAATAATTCTTATTTTGTTTATTCGCTCGATTTCCATTCCAACCAAACCTATTATTTGTCTGTACTTGATTGACATCCCACGAAGTTGGTTGAGTCATTATCTGGTTACTGAGTTGTTGTTGCTTTCGTAAATTCTAACAGTTGGTGGTAATATACTTGCCCCCGCAAAAGATACATTGTACAGTCATTTGGGGTGGTGAAGGACATTCTGTTACTAAATGACCTTATCCCTTACAATTGTTGCATCAGACATTGGGACGCATATTGGTTGGTTTATGCCTTTTTTCTTTATCCTTGGCCAGATTCACAGCCAATTCATCCATTTTTTTTGTCAATGTTAATAGCAATGACTCATTGAGATCCCTTGATACCAATGCATTTGGCAATTCCTTTGTAGGTATTGGTAAATTTTCCCAATTGATAAATTGTCCCAGAGGTTGGGGGTTATACCACTCAAACGCTGTATCTTTCAATGTCGTTGGCAGCCATCTCAACCAAATGTCTTCTGTTCTTCCATCATTGGCTACACACGCCATCAAGAATTGAGACAAATGTTGATCTAGATCCACACCTGGGAAACCCCAAAAAGTAGATAATGGTGCGACGCTAGTCGTTCAATCGCCCACTGCATCTATTTGAACTGCAATCAAAACTACTCGTCCTCCGGACGTCATTAAAGATACCAATGTTCCACTCAATTTCTTATTAAAATAAAAATTGTCTCTCGTAAAAGTCTTTTTTGGACTTCTAGGCCTTCCCGATTGACTATTATTATCCTCAAATAATTTTACTGGTTGAATATGAGGTGAAAACGTTAGGTATTGATATACTCTGAATTGGTCTTTATTGGCAAGTGATTTATGCCGATCTTCAAAACCAGTCTTGTTAAGATCGGATGTATTTCTAATTGAGAAGATACCTAGTGGGGTACCTAATTCCTCTGTGCCTTCCTCGTTTTCCGTTAACGACTTCGAGAGATTTTCTGGACTATTAGCAGCGCTCTCTGCGAGTGCTCTTGGCAATTTCTTTAACGGTATGTACTTTTGAAATATTAGAGGTCGATCATCTTCTGGGTACGATCGAATATGCCGACAGGCATGCAACCACGGCTTAATCCAACTTTGTCGATGCTTCTTTTTCAATATGCGATCTTGCTCATTATGCAACAAATTTCTTACTTACGATCGCTTTGTTCTTTCCCTTCATTGCTTTATTCTCTTCGCTGTTAAATTCTCATTCTTAATAACCATATTCTTTCATTATTTCTACTGAGTTTGCTTCCTAATCTCCTTTACTACTTCGATAGTTAATTCCTAACACTCAATAATGTTGTCAATCCCCGGCAGCGGCGCCAAAATGTGATTGTTCATTTTACTTATTCTGGAAGAAACCTCCCAGAATAAACCCGTATAGGGGGATTCGAACACGGGAAATGACCATGTATATGAGCTCCAATTGTTAGGGTCACGCAATTAACCGCTACTACTGAATGCTTACCATACCAAAGAACACTTAACTTTTCCTCCTACAGTCCACTCTCTCATATCAATACAATAACATCCATGACAACGATTTCAGTACCTTGTGTAATTCACAAACACACAAGCATATCTCAAACCCTGGAATGAACAACTTCCAATCTATAGAATCTAATCAAGACAAATCCTTCAATTACAATTCCTCTCCGCTAAACTTACAACCTTGCGATAAACAGTGACTGAAAACTTCCATACGTCCTCAATCTTTCACAACAATTGATAAACAGTGATCCATAAACAACTTCGTAAATCAAATATTAATTCATTAAATCGATTCTCTTCACTAGAATCAATACTAACACAAAAGAAACAAGAAAATTAAGAAGAAGAGATAGCACCAAGCTTATCCTCGGCTCAATACTATCGCAGTCTGGCATTTTTTTCCCCTCTCCCATCTTCCTTATACTACCCCGAGATACCAACTCCTATACTACAGATGATAACTACTTTTCCTGACTATTCATCCATTCTACCTGTTGAACCACCTTTTCAGCAGTTATCTATCCCTATTTACACTATACACTAGGTATCTACATTTTGAAAATAACTACTTATTCTACAGATTTGGTTTAGGATTTAAGGTTTGATTTAGGATTTGTTTAGAGTTTGGTTTAGGGTTTAGGATTTTATTAGAGTTTGGTTAGGATTTTTTTAAGATTTTTTAGGATTTGTTTTAGGGTTTTGGGTTTGATTTAGGATTTAGGATTTGGTTTAGGGTTTAGAGTTTGATTTAGGATTTAAGGTTTGATTTTGGTTTGGTTTAGGATTTGGTTAGGGTTTGATTTAGGGTTTAGTTAAGGTTCGGTTTAGGATTTAGGATTTTTTTTTAGGATTTGGTTTAGAATTTAGGGTTTGGTTTAAGGTTAAGGGTTTGGTTTAGGATTCAGGATTTTATTAGACTTTGTTTAGGATTTAAGATTTAGTTAGTTTTTGGTCTAAATTTTGAATGAAGTCCAATAGGATTTTAACTAGGATTAAATTAAAATTGAATTGAGATATATTTGAGTTATATTTGTGATTATTCTAATATTTCTTTAAGATTTCTTATTATTTCTTTGAAATTTCTTTAAGTTTTCTTTGAATTTTATTAAAGCTTGCTTAGCATTATTATGGTCTAATTAGAGTTTAGTTACTATTTTATTAGAATTAGGATTTTTTTATTGCAATTTCCATTCTACCTTCTTTAGCGAGGTGCCTGGAGCATTCTCAAGCAAGACTTCACGTATTATAACATCGCCATGTAGCTTTTAGTTAGATAGTATATATAGAGGTAAGAATGAAGTCTTCTTCATTCTTTTCAACTCCTTTCTTGCTTCTAATCTAAATTCAAGTGTCTTTAGTTTTCTTGTCTTTTGACAATAGCCATTTTAGTTTTATTTTAATATACATACTTCTTTATTTTTATTTTGTTATACTTGTTTATTTATTTTCATGAAGTTCTTAGAAAATCTTAAAGAAAGAAAACCTCAATACATTCTTTTATTACTCGAAAAGACTAAAAAATCACTTAAAGATAATATTTTATTAAACTAAAATAGCTTTTATTAAAGACAAAAAGACTAGAAAGCCTTGAAATAAGAATTAAGACTAGAAAGGTATTAACAAGAGTGAAGAAGGCTTCATTCTTACCTCCATATATATTCTTAAATAGGAGTTACATGGCAATATTTTCTAAGACCTCCAAAATGTGTTGACTTTGTAAGACATGTATCTTAACTTGCAAGATAAGTTTCTATATGTGTGCCACATAACTAGCTTATTTTACAAGCTATTAATACATACTTAACTTGTTGACCAAGTTTGTAACCTACTAAGCAATTACAAATATATGTGAAGTCAAAACAACATCTATAAAGCTTTTAGAAAGCTTCTCTAGATTATATTATGAAATTAATCTATTTTTACCTACTTCTACTTAATCATATAGATAAATATTAAAATAAGTATGTTTATCCATGACAGTTATTAATAGTCAAAGGATTAACTTTTAAGATATACAAGGGCCAAGAGATAAGGTGAATAGAATAAAATATTTATTAAAAAATATCCAAAGATTAGATAAGAATATAAAATATATATTATAGAATATTTTAGTAGTATCTAAGATGCCAAAAGATATATTAAGTATATCTTTTGATGAATGTAAATGTCAAAAAATATAAATTATTCATTATAATAAAAATATCACTTATAAATAAAGAGTGTTAATAAGTTAGAAATATCTTACTTTGTGATACTTATCTTTATATACAACTTTGTTGATTGTTATAAATATATATCTACTATCATTATTATTTAAGTAATATGAATAAATAGAAGTAGGTAAAAATAGATTAATTTCATAATATCTTCTAGTGAGGCTTTTTAGAAGCTTCTTAGATATTGTTTTAACTTTATATGTGTTTGTAATTGATTGATAGGCTAAAAACTTAGTCAACAAACTAACCATATACCATACATATTGGTAGCTTGCAAAAGAAGCTAACCATGTGGCACTCATATAAATAACTTACTTTTAAGTTAAGATATGTGTCATCTAAAGTCAATACATTTTTGGAGGTCTTATAGAATGTTGCAACATAGATCCTAGATAGATAATATATATAGAAGCAACAGTGAAGCCTTTGTCATTCTTGTCAACTACTTTCTTTCTTTTAATTTAATTTCAAAATTCTTCAATTTCCTTGTCTTTCGGCAATAGCCATTCTAGTTTTCATTTTAATATACATACTTCTTTATTTCTATTTTTTCATATTTTTTTGAAAGAGTCTCACTTATTTATTTACTTTTATCAAGTTTTTATTATTATCAGATTCATAAAAATATACTTATAATATCAGAGCTTTGTCTTTTTTTAATTAAGAGTGGATTACTTCTTTCTCTTAATAAGATTTAAGCATATTAAGAGTTACAAATTACCCTCTTCTAAACTAATTTTTTTTTAGTAATTTTTCTTTATTTTTAAGTTTCTTCTTCTATTTGTTTTAAGTGATATTAGACATTTTTTCTTCTTTAAGTGTTATCATGACAAAAATTCTTAAAACGAAGAGTGCAATGGCACAAATATAAGAACAATTGAGGAAGTTAATGCTTGTGATCCATCAATTCAATTTATCGCCATAAGAAGCAACAAGAATCGTAGACAGCAAAGATACAGAGATAATTAGAATAGCTTTAATATCTATACTAAATCATGTCTCTTTTCCTATGGAGGAACATTCCTCTAGTATTAAAAAATCAAAGATTGTAATACGTGAGAAGTTTGATGGCACAAGATCTAAGTTTTGAGGATTTATTAATCAAATATAATTTGTGATTGAACTTCAATTCCAAGCTATCTAACTCTAAGATTACAAGTTAGATTCATTGATATACTCCTTTTAGATTTAATATTATTATAATTTTCATCTTTTTAAAATAATGAGATCCAATATTAGATAATCTAAAGGCTTTTTTGGTGAAGTTTTGATCCATGTATAGAAAATATGATGCAATTTTTATTGTAACTAATAAGATCCATAGTTTGTAACAAGATATCAATCAGTAACGTTATATGTATTATAGTTTTAATAACTTACAATTGATATCAAGTGGCATGATGTTGCACTTATTAGCCAATTTCTCTACGGATTACAATATGAGGTAAAAAATTTGATGCTCAACTTACTTGATCCTCAAACATTGAGTCAAGGAATTGACTTTACGATAAGGTGTAACAATCAATATTTTAAATTTTGATTTGAGAATTGCACAAGTGCTCCTCAATAATACTATAATTCAATAACAACATCATGTCTTTTCAATATATACATTCAAAAGTAGAGTAAAACAAGACCAATCTATCTCAAAAACCTAAGATCCTTTAAATCTACAACAACATAAAGCGTCATCACAAAGTAGGATAAAACAGATGAAAACAAAACTTAATAAAAATAAACAAAATTAATCACAATAGGATACAAAAGACATAATTGAACAAACAGAAATAGAATAGAACAGAACTGAATAAAAAGATGCAAAACCAAATTTTATTTAAAAAAAAAAGTCTGAAGCCATATCTGACCAGATGACTCAAAAGACCCTAGCTAGTCCTATTTATATTTTGTTCTATTACCTTGGACTTTCTAGAATGTTCTTAAATAATAGACCTTACTTAGATAATCGTCTTAAATTCCTTCTAAAAGATTTCATATTAGATCCCAATTAAATAACCACCCTAAGTTTTTTTTAGAAGGTTCTATAATAAGCCCTATATGGTCCACTAATATAACCTCAATTCTAAAAACTTCCATGGTTCTAACTATCTATCCATATGTGTTAATAATATAAATATCTTATCTATATCTTATTACAATTAATCCTCTTCTATTAATACGAGATGTCCTTATTTTGCTCTCAATGGTATCTCCAAATTATCTCTTGGCAATGGGTGAGGTTTTGTGTAGGTTTCTACATTGCATCATGGAAGGAATAACCTTTTCAAAGAACTTTGTATTGAAGTTGTAGACATCCATTGCCTTGGCAAAAATAGCGATGCTCCAAAATACTGTCTATTTCATATTTTTGTTGGTCATCAACTACAATTAGTAGTAGTGGTGGCGGTGGTGGTGGTGGTTGGAGTCAATCTAGAAAGTACTTTGGCTTGGTGTAAAATTCTTTTAATTACAAAACATCAAAGATTAAATAGACCTAAATATGTGGCAAAAGCTCTAGGCAATATATGACATCAGAAATCATTATAGAAATGTAGAAAGATCCAAGCCTCCAAGGTGCTAGTTTATAGATTTGGATTCATGTAATAAGTGGCAAGTTGGCATTGGAAAGTAACACGTGATTATTCTTTCGGAAGGTCTTATACTACCAGTGGTTATTTGTATACTATTTCTATCAATTTTATGCAATAAAGAGGTAATATTATGTATCTTGTAAGGCCATTGTAAGTCATTATATAAATTTTTTTGTTATTAGATTATTGGTATCAATCGAATAATAGAGAGTTGCTGACATAATCAGATGCTGATCAATATTAAAGAAAAATGGTGAATGATTGGTACTTATTTTAATACTATCATTGTAAGAAAACTCCAAAGACATCAAGTATTCATCTCAATCATTATGATGAATCACCACAAATACTCGTGGCATATCTTCTAAGGTCCAATTTGCATGTTCTATTTGTCCATCTATTTAAGAATGGAAGGTTGTAGACATAACAAGTTGTATGCATAGTAGCTTAAATAAGCCTTGCCAAAAACTTTTTATGAAGCATAGATCTTGATCTGAAATGATGACACGATGTAATCTATGGTGACAAAAGATGATATCAAAGAAGACTTGTACAAGCGTTGAGGCATCAATATCTAAGTGCATTGCAGCTAAGTAAAATTGCTTTAAGAATTGATTTACAAAGACAAAAGTTGTAATATAATTATGAGATATTTGTGGCAAATACATAATGAGATCTATACTTACCTGCTTCTAACATGCCATAGATAACAAAATTAGTTGCAATAGTTCAAGAGGTGTTGCGTTGCATGCTTTATTACATTGACATGACTTCCAAGAGCATATAAAAGCTCAAACATCATGATCCAAACCTCTCCAAAATCATGTCCTTGACATTTATTCTAGAATCTTCTCTTGCCTCAGATGTCCAAATATTGAGATGTCATATCCTTCTTGAAGTATGCACATTCAAAGTATAATATTATTGAATATATAAATCTGCTTCTTGAAATAGAATAAGCCATCATTGAAACTATAATCTTGATATTATACATCACCTACATTCAATCAATTTCTAGCCATCTTAAAATAAGAATCTTAATATGTAGCTTCTCTCCATTCCATCTCTTTGATTAAGTTTGAAATGACACTACTAACAGTAGTGACTTTTGCCTTATCCTCTAATTTGGATTTTAAATCTAATCTCTATGATAGATTGTCTATCAAGTATGTTGTTGCCCTTGCTTGTACTCAAGTTTGATATCAAAAAGCTACAATTATTCTTTCCAATAATGATATTGTGATTTCATATTTTTCATATGTAAATTATGTAGCAAGGATCAATAGTCAAATTAAACAACTATTGGCTTTTCCAACAGATAGTATTATCACACCTTTGTAGTGTGTATAATCGCTAATTATTCTTGATCATGTGTACAATAATTGCACTCTACCCTTTTGAGCTTGCGTGATTCATACACCACAAGTTGAAGGCTCTTATTAATATTTTGCTAAAGAATCGTTCCAATAGCAAAGTCAAAAGCATCAATGTTAAGCGTACAAAGAAAATTAAGATCATACAATTTCAATATTGAAGCAATAATGACTGTGTCTTTTAATCTATCAACAACACTTTGCTACTCCAATTTCCATCCAATAAGTTTGTCAATGAAGGAGCAATGCGTACAAATCGCCAAATAAAATGGTAATAATATCTAACAAAGATTAAAAATGAGTAGACTTTAAAACATCCGTAGAATTTAACCAATCATGTATTCTTTTTACCTTATCTTACTCCAAATACATGTATTTGGAAGAGATTACATGCTCCAAAAAAGTGACTTCTAACTTCCAAAGTTCACATTTTGATTACTTGCAATAGAAATAGTTATCTTATAGCTGGCACAATACTTCTCATAGGTGTTATTCATGCTCTTTAGGAATTTTATTACATTCAAGAATATCATCAATAAAGATGAATATATATTTGTTCAAAAGATCTTGAAACAATCTATTCATGTAATTTATGAAAGAGACTAGAGCATTAGTGATGCCATAAGATAAAACCAACCATTCAAAATATCCATAGCACATATAAAATGCCATCTTTTCTACAACTTCACTTATAATAGGTGATTGTCAATAGCCAATTCAAAGATCCAATTTACTAAAGATGGTCACTATAAAATAGATAAATAAACTTTGTAGTAAGTTACTGGTTGGTTATTGACAACCTTGAGAATTAGACTAATGGCTAGGTACTTTATCTGGTAACAGTAAGTTGTTAGTAGAATAAATAGTTAAGAATTCAAAGGGTCATAATCTTTGGAATCTGCTAGCCGACGGATCATCTTTTGGTAGCATAAATAGGTTGAGGAAAGGTCAGCCGAGAGCCAAACTGTGAGAGTCATAAGCTGAGAGCCAAATTGAGAGTCGTAAGCTAAGAGCCAGACTGAGAGTTATAAGCTGGGATAAGCTTGGTGCTACCCCTTTATTTTCTTTATTATTCTCTTATGAAGCATTGTGATTGAAAGAAGTATTGTTAAATTGATAATCGTAGAATGGATTATGTATTGAATCAAGATGGAAGTAGTAAGCCTTGGTATTTTATAGTTTGACAATTGATTTCAAATAGCTAGAGTACAGTCAATTGTGACACTAACAAACCCAATTCATATAATCAATCTTTCTCCGTGTTCAAACCCACCTCTATTAGTTCAATTTCTTTGGTCTACTGAAGCTTGAACGCAACGAGAACAACATTTTGGTGTTGCTACCAGAGAAATGATAATAATATGAAATGTTAGAAATTGATTGTATGGGAGATGGAATTATATGTTGAATGAGAATGTGAAAAGAACCAGTTTTAGGATCACAAATATGTGAGTTATAATTCAAGGCAGTATTGATTTTGTAAAGAAGAATGAAAGATTATGAGTGATAATCACAGGGGGGAGGATTATCAAAGAATTAATCGACAAGCGAAAGAAAGACATGAGTGATTACATATAAGAAATAGCCTAAGGAAACAACAAAAAAGAATTGTAGGTCCAAGAAAAATAAAAAGAAGAAAAATTCAAATTCAAAAAGTAAGGAGATCAGTGATAACACCAATGGTTGTGGGAGTGCCAAAAGTACCAATTGCAGTACAAATAGAAGCAGTAGGAGACCAAACTACAAGTGTAGCACCATTACTTACTTTTAGTGGTTGATCGGGCTCTAATCTCGATCACCATAGATCTCAATTTTTGACAGCCTGCGTGGCTAATAATGGTAGTACTGAAGACATTTAGTTGAGATTGTTGCTAAAAACTTTAAAAGATATAGCTTTTGAATGGTATATTTGGCAACCAGTGGATAGATTTCTCAATTGGGAGGCCTTGAGGAATGCCTTCCTAACCCATTTTAGACCAATTGGATTTGAAGATCGGCTTCGAGAAAGTTTTATGAATAGCAGGATATTTGTGGAAGAATCCATAGAGTCCTATTATGGCCAAATCACGGATATACTTTGTAAATGGTCAAATAATCAAATGCCAAATGAGTTTATATTCTTGATATTAATTAATGGTTTGCATCCACCAAAATTAAAAATATTTGTAAAAGAGGCTCGACCAGCTACAATAGAGGCATCATTGGCACGAGCAAAGGTATGGAAAGAATATCATTATGACCAATTATTAACAGTGGAGGCCACAATGATTCCAAGTTCAGAAAGCCAACAAATATAATCGAGAAATATATCGATGGGTAATTATCCACAAATAGCGGCCTTTAATGTGAACAATGTTATGTTGCAAGAACCAATTAATGCTACTCCACTCCAAGCAATAGCGCCAATAATGATGACACCTTATTTTACATTGCCAACCTATCAACAATCGGAGTTGTTTACAAATGCGACTGTTAAAGATCCAAATGAAGCCTTGTTATTAAATCTAACAAAGAAGATGGAAGAATTGGCCGTGAATTTGACTAAAGACAAGGAAAAATGACATAAGCCTTTTAATATGAGACCTAATGTATGGTATAATAATTGTAAGGGACAAGGTCATTTTGATACGGAATATCCATCACTCAAACAAACAGAAGTTCAATGTACATTTTATAGAGGAAAGCACCTTACTCAAAACTGTTGGCATTTACAAAGGCAACAATAATTCAGTAATCAAACCATGATTCCACTGACTCAGTGGAAAGTCAATCAAGTTCAAATGAGAAATACGTATGGATGGAATGGAAATCGATCTAATCGACAAAATCAAACATTCAATAATTTTCAAAGTTCCAATTTTAATCAAGAGTCTGCATCAAATCCCAGAACTACAGGAAGGAACAACAGAGGTATAAGCAATATGTTCCACTAGTGTCATCGAACCAAATATCCTCCATACAAAAGGGACAACTAGGATCATTTTCTAATCCTACACGGAACAAGTCTAATAAGTATATGCTGATGGAGACACCTAATATGCCAGATGGAGATGCAAGAAGACCACTTTGTTGTTTTCTTTGCAGACAGATTGGTCATTATGCCAGTGAATGTTCCAATCCCAAAGCTAGTGACGATTATGCGCTGTCGTAATACGTAAAGTCTTGCTTGAGAATGCTCTGGGCACCTGGCTATATAAGAAAGAATAAAAATTGCAATAACAAAATCTTAATTCTAATAGAATATTAACAATGCTCTAATTACACCATAATAATGCTAAGCAAGCTTAATCAAATTCAAAAAAACCTCAAAGAGATTTCAAACAAACAATAAGAATTCTTAAAGAAATATTAGAAGGATCACAAATATCACTCAAATACATCTCAATTCAATCTTAATTTAATTCTAGTTAAAATCCTATTGAACTTCATTCAAACTTTAGGCCAAAACTAATTAAATCTTAAATCCTAATAAAATCCTAAATCCTAAATCAAATCCTAAACAAACCTTAAACCAAACTCCAACCAAATCCTAAACCAAATCCTAAATCTTAAATCAAACCCTAACCAAATCCTAATCCAAATCTTAAATCCTAAATCAAACCCTAATCAAATCCTAAATCCAAACCCTATACTCAAATCCAAAATCCTAAATCAAACCCTAAATCTTATCCAAATCCTAATCCAAATCCTAAACCCTAAACCAAATCCTAAACCAAACCCTAAATCCTAAATCAAACCCTAATCAAATCCTAAATCATAAATAAATCCTAAATCAAATCCTAATCCAAATTTTAAATCCTAAATCAAATCCTAACCAAATCCTAAACCCTAAATCAAATCCTAATCAAATCCTTAATCCTAAATCAAATCCTAAATCAAATCCTAATTAAATCCTAACCAAACCCTAATCCAAATCTTAAACCAAATCCTAAATCCTAAGTCAAACCCTAACTAAATCCTAACCAAATCCTAAAATAAATTCTAAATCCTAAATCAAATCCTAAATCAAATCCTAAACCCTAAATCAAACCCTAATCAAATCCTAAATCCTAAATCAAATCCTAACCAAATCCTAAACCCTAAATCAAATCCTAATCCAAATCCTAAACCTTAAACCAAACTCTAACCAAACTCTAAACCAAATCTTAGTAATTTCTGTAACAGATTTAAACCACAATAACTAATGAATAAACCGTTGATCTTAACTCAAATTATGAATACTTCTTAAAAAATAAGTTAAAAAAAATCATAAAAAAATTGAAAAGAATCAAAGTTATCAAATTGATGATAACCTCAAAAATGTGCTCGGGTATTGGCTGGCCTCCTTCTCCAATCATGATGTCAATCTTCTAGAGCCAATATCTCTTTTTTGCACCATTTGATTGATCTCAAAATTCTCATACACATAGAAAATCAAGTCTAATATGCTCTCATGTAAGTTTTACTCCAATCCAATAAGTAAATTATAATAAATTTTATAAAACCCTACTAGACCTAAAATTCTATTTTTTGAGACCTTGACCCACTTAAATCTCAATATCCTTCAATTCAACCATTAAATCGAGCTCAAATTTACAACACATATTAAACACAACTATAACCATAAATCCACAAAATTTTACCCATAGATCTATTACAAAACTCTTGAAATCACCCAAAACATAAATCCTATTTTATTTCATAAAATCGAAGTCATCCAAAACAAACCTTGACTTTGCAAAGCTCTTAGAAAGTCATACCAACTCCAAAACATCCAAAATCAATGCCCATAAAAACCCTATCCAATCTGCTATCAAACTCCACTCTTCGATCTACCAAAGAATCCTAGAGTCATCGTCGAGACTCAGTTTTGTGCCTCAGGGTCTGATTTTGACCCTGGTTCATAACCGGCCCTCTCCAGGTATCAACATCTAGTTTTATTTAGTAATTTTTACTAGAATTTACTCTTAACTTCTTTTAAAAGATGTCTATATTATTTATTTTTCCAATCTATCTTATTTTGTCTTATTTTTGGCCCTACAAAGTAAGTAGAAGCTATTTTTTTCTAAAAGGGCAGCATTATTACTAAAAGTTTTACTACCTTCCTATTTTTTATCCATATTTTTCTATCTTTTTTTTTAACTTTGCTCTTTTATAATAAGATCCATATTATCATCTTTCACCATATAGTTATGTTACAATACGATAGTGTCAGTATGTACAAATTACAAGCAGTCGAGACATACTTATCAACAATGTAATACTCTGTTCAATTTCAATAATTGAGATCAGCAGATCCAAAGCCAAGGAAAAATGTAGGAGATAAATCAAGGTCCTCAAGATTCACTAGTTCATCAAGTAGAAGTAGTCCAAGCTATCCTTATAAAAAGTCAGCAAAAAGAGAAAGGACCAATTCAACATTTGGATGATCCTGAAGCAAAGGGCCAATTGGACCTAATTACGGGGACATCCAATCCAGGTCCTGATATGGACCCCTTACTCAGTATAAGACCTGAATCGGTTGTGCACCCCAATAAGATACCATATACGGAGGCTTCGGTTTCGTGTCAAGCTGTTCTATTCTCTACACAGTTTCAAAAAACATCCTTTCCGTTGAAAGATCCTCTAAGAGGCATAAATTCCAAAGAACCAATATCAGCCCAATGGGGAGAACAATCTTACCCATTGAAAGAACTGATTTTACAAGCTCCATCAAATTCAATTCCAGTAGCTTTATCAATTTCTAATATAGAGAAAACCAATTTATTTGCGTCGATGTCTAGGACTAGGAAGAAGAAACGGACATTGGGAATTACCACTAATACAAAACCATATGTTATTCTAAAAGATTTGGGTACCATACAGCCTACGATCTCCATGAAGTAATTATTGGCGGTAGCACCTGAGTGCCGAATTATCTTGAATTCCTCATTAATTCGTCACAAATTTTAAAATAAAGAAATTCAAGAAGTATGAATTCCGATTTGAATGCACCTACGATTGATGTCTCAATTGATGGAGTGTTATTATTGAGAGTGCAAGTAGACGGAGGATCTAGTGTAAATCTTATGAATGCCATTAGAATGGAGGAGTTGGGTTTGGATCACTTATTACCTACTACAGTAGTTTTGAGAATGGCTGACTCAAGTCGAGTGAAACCTATGGGTATTAAATAAAGTATTGATACAATAATTGTGGGGATTATCTAAAAAATTGATTATATTATTTTCTGATTACAAAGCTCTATATTGTCATATCCAATTTTATTGGGGCGACCATGGTTGTATCAAGCTAAAGCTCAAAATGACTAGGGCCGTGTTACATTGATAATTGGAAAAGGTAATAATAAAATTGTGCTTCAAATGTACCATGTCCAATATCACAGAGAAACTCAAGTTGTTAGTTCAAAATTCACATCGGATTATGAAGATGAGTCTACATAAGAAGAAATTGGTACACTTGACCCAATTTATGCTGATATAAGGTAAGTTGTCGAGTACACTAGAATGAACTACCAGTGCATGGGATCGAAAGAGTACTTAGTTCCTCCAAATGTTACTGATGATTGTGATCATATGATTGCATATTGGATGAATAGACAGGATGATTATCACATTAGTGCTATGGAATTGGAGTTGGAAAATTCTAATGTGTTGGATTTTATGAAAGATTTTGGAATTGAGCAGAACATCAGTCCAGAGACACCTGAAATTCCACAATGTCAACCAATTAATTTAGGTATAAGAGAGGCTCCCCAAATCATTCAGATTTATGATGGTATAAAAAGCAAGGAGAAAGAAATTTGGGTGGATTACTTTTTAATGCATAAAACTGCTTTTGCATAGTCATATGCAGATTTGAAAGGAATTCTAGCTAAAGTTTGTGAGCATCGAATTATATTGGAGGAGAACGCTATACCAATACGTCAAAGATAACATCAACTTAATCCAAAATACTCACTTATGGTAAAAAAAGAGCTACATAAACTCTTGGAGGTTGGATTTATCTATTTGATTCCTTTCAATTAATGGATTTCACCAATTGTTATGGTACCGAAAAAGAATGGAAAAATTTGCATTTGTCAAGATTTCCAAAAATTAAATGCGGCTATCAAGAAGGATTATTTTCCTTTACCATTCACGGATAGTATATTAAATATTGTCATTGGACATGAATGTTATTCATTTCTTGATGGATTCTCCAATTATAATCAAATTAAGATTGTAAAAGAAGACTGGTTAAAAACTACTTTTATTATAGATTGGGGGATCTTTGCCTATAAGGTTATGCCGTTTGGGCTTTGTAATGCACCAGCTACATTTCAAAGGGTAATGACGCAAGTATTTCAGGATTATCTATGAATTTCAATAGAAATATTTTTAGATGATTTTTGTACATTTAGTACGAGAATCAGGCATTTAGAATGTCTAGGTCAATATTTGAATCAATGTGCCAATTATGGAATTTCTTTAAATTCAAAAAAGTACCAATTTGGTGTGCTTTCTAGTAAACTATTGGATCATATAGTTTCGATGGTAGGCATTGCTATAAATCCGGATAAAATAAAGATTATAGTAGAATTAAAGCAATCAGGCACTGTTACAGATGTTCAAGCATTTGTTAGCCATGTCAGTTATTATTGACAATTTATCTATCTATTCATAGTTATATGCCTTCCGTTTATAAATGTCTTGAAGAAACCAACAACTAATGGGATCAGTCTATTTTGGACAAAGGAATGTATAATTGCATTCAAAACATTGAAACAAAAATTGGTTTCAATACCAATATTGGTGGCACCTTATTAAACAAAACCATTCTAAGTTTATGTGGATGCATCTAATGTCACGATTGGTTCTGTGCTAAGCCAGAAAGATGACCAGGGTTTTGATCATCTTATTTATTATGCAAGTTGTCAATTGATAGCAGCTGAAAGAAATTATACAATAACCGAAAGAAAAGCATTGGGGATGATTTATTCTGTACAAAAGTTTTGACATTATCTTCTTGGTTATAAATTTGTTTTCTATGTTGACCATGATGCTTTAAAATATATAATTAATAAGCCTTAATTGAGTGGTCATATTGCACGATGGGTTCTACTCTTACAGAAATTTGACTTTATTATTCATGTAAGACCAAGAAAATCACATTCCAATGTGGACCATTTATATTGGTTATCCAATATATTGGGTAATGAACCCATTAACGATGCACTACTTGATGTGGAACTGTTTGTAGTAGATATAATTACTCCGGAGTATAGTAAAATAATTCAATACTTGACATTTCAAACCTTTCCACCCAATTTCAATGAAAAGCTTAAATGCCGCTTAATATTAAAATGTATACCTTATACAATGATTGGTGATGCTTTATATAAACAAGGCAAGGATGGAGTTTTACAACGCTGTATTTATTAGATTGAAATGTATATTATATTGGAAGGTTGTTACTTAGACAATTATGGTGGATATTTTGCAGGGGACAACATGGCTCGTAATGCTTTACAGGCTGGTTATTGGTAGCCAATACTACTTGCAGATGCCCACCAATTTGTCCGTCATTGTGACCCCTGTCAGAGAACGGGTCGACCTACTTGAACTTCAGCAATGCCATTGGTAGCAATTCTGGCTCAAGTACCTTTTAAAAAATAGGGAATTGATTTTGTGGGACCAATTGCACCATCCTCGAGAAATGGACAAAAATGGTATATACTGGTAGTAACGGATTACGTAACAAAATGGGCTAAAGTCGTAGCTACAAAAACCGATACTGCAAGTACAGTAGCAACCTTTTTGTATGAAAATATTATTACAAGGTTCGATTGTCCACAAGAATTGATTAGTGATCAGGGAACTCATTTTATCAATAGTACAATCAAAGCACTCATGACTAAATACAAGATAAAACATCAAAAGACTACACCGTATCACCCTAGAGTTAATGGACAAACGGAAAAGACCAATAGAATTTTATGTAAAATCTTAACAAAAATAGTTTTAGGAGCGGGAACAGATTAGGACACTAAGTTATTTACAGCTTTATGGGCATATCATACTGTGTATAAAGTTACTACCAATGCTACCCCTTTCCAATTGGTTTATGGCTAGGAAGCAATCTTATCTATTGAATTGAAAGTCCAAAGTTTACGAATTGCTATAGATAATAGATTCGGAGATCAGAATTCATTACGGCACCATTTAGAAGAATTAGAAAAATTGGATGAAACTAGAGCCAATGCATTAATGATAATGGAAACTATACAAAAACAAAGGAAGACTTATTATGATAGTAAGCTTAGACCAAAGGCTTTTATGCCAAATAATTTAGTACTTCTTTATGATAGTCGATTTAAAAAAATTCCAAGAAAATTTCAAGTTCGATGGCTTGGGCCATATCGAGTTATTGAAGGATTTTCAAATGGTTTAGTACAATTAGAAGATTTTATAGATATTAAATTTACAACATGGATCAATGGCAATCAGCTTAAACTTTATTATATATAAATCCGGGATAGATTTTCTGTTACAAAAGAGGGAATCTATCCAATTGATTGGACCATAATAAGAAATACGAAGGAGATTCTTGACAAGCATCGAGTTTTCTTTTGTGGTTAAGGAGAAGATGGCGAACATGGTATCTGAGACAGTAAGGATAGAGACCAATTGGAAGCAACGGCAAGAACGGCTGCATATAGAGGTTGCGATGTTGCAGACTAAACTAGCCGTATTGGCGAAGGAGGCCAATAATTTAGTACTGACCAATATGCCAGTTTCAGCGATAACACCTTCAGAGATACCTTTGAAACCAACAGAAGAATGGCAGAAGATGTTAGAAGAATATGACAACCAAATTGTCCAATGTGAGTCTCAGATACAGGAATTGGGTTTGTTGAATGAAGATCTGATGGTGCATTTGGATGGAGAATCCTCAAATACCAAGGCAGATAGCAAAGATGTAGCACAAGAGAAGGTCACCAATTCAAAGGGTGGTAAGCCAACGCCATTGACTGAAAAAGCCAACGCTCCTACATCTTTATAAGTTGAGGCTAAATAATGTTTGCGATGACGTTGCACAATTAGGAGTGGAGCTATGTAGAATAGGTAAATAAACTTTGTGATAAGTTACTAGTTGATTATTAATAATCTTGAGAATTAGACTGATGGCTAGGTAGTTTAGCTGGTAACAGTAGTTTGTTAGTGAAATAAATGGTTAAGAATTCAAAGGGTCATAACTTTTGGAATTCATTGGCCGATGGATCATCTTTTGGTAGGATAAATAGGTTGAAGAAAGGTAAGCTAAGAGCTAGACTGTGAGAGTCGTAAGTCAAGAGCTAAAGTGAGAGTCGTAAGCCAAGAATCAGATTATGAGAGTTGTAAGCCAAGAGCCAGACTAAGAGTCATAAGCCGAAAGCCAGACTGAGAGTCATAAGCCGGAATAAGCTTGGTGCTACATCTTTATTTTTTTTATTATTTACTTATGAAGAATTGTGATTGAGAGAAGTATTGTTGAATTTATAATCATAGAATGGATTCTGTGTTGAATCAAGATGGAAGTAGTAAGCCTTGGTGTTTTGAAGTTTGATAATTGATTTTAAATAGCTAGAGTATAGTAAATTGTGTCACTAACAGACCCAATTCATATAACGAGTCTTTTTCCGTGTTCAAATCCATCTCTATTACTTCAATTGCTTTGGTCTACTGAAGCTTGAATGCAACGAGAACAACAGTCACATTTAAAATTTGGTCAAGAAGATCATCTACATGTGAAAGTAGATATGTATTTTTAATAATCTGCTTATTGAAGCCTCAATAGTTAATGCAAAGGCAAAGTCCACCATCTTTTTTAGGTTCAAAGAGTACATGTGTTTGTTGTGGTGATGTGTTTTTTCAAATGAGGCCTTTCTTCAAGAATTTTTCTAATATCTTTTGTAGCTCTTAAAGTTCTTTTGGTGTTAGGTAATAAATTGGTCGACTTGCTAGTTTTTTTGCAAGCAATAGTTCTATTTGAAAGGAGGCACCTCGATCAAGAGGCATACTATTAGGTAAGTTGATTGGAAAGACATCCTTACATTTCCATATAAGGTGATCTATATATTCTACTCCTTTGATTGTCTTTCCTACCACTAATGTAAGATTTAGAACTACCATTTATACCAATTGCTTATGTTAAAAATTGCTTCTTTATAAAGTTAGTCCCTACGAGTAAGTCTTTGATTGTAGATTATCTTTCTTTTTTACTTGATGCAAAGATGCAAAGAATCACTTTTCATCCACTATCTTTAAAAGAGATTGTCCTTGCTACCTAATCAACTTATTTAGTTCTCATCTCTAGCCATATTATACCAAAGATAACATCATATTTTAGCTTTGTCACCTTGAACTTCTCTCTTAAGACATACGTATTAGTCAACCTCAAGGTTTTTTCTTCACATGTCTTACTCAATACGTTCTCTCAGTCATTTATAAGATATATACTTCCTTCCTTGATTGCTTTAGTTTTAATTCTAAGTTGATTAGTAATTTTAATTGAGATGAAATTTTTTGTAGAACCATAATTATAAGCACTCAACATAGTTGTTTTCTTAGTAATCTCATTAGATGCAATAGTTAACTCTTTTTATAGTTATCTAAGGCCATGCCATTTGTCTCTGAGAGATAGTAGCTATCTCTAATATTATCTCTCAGTGCCATTATTGGAGAGCCCCGTTTTCCTGTAATATCTCATTATTGACTTCATGAATTTTGAGACTATAAATTTGCCTTATTTTGTTGGTGCTTAAATTTTGATGTTTTAATCAACTTCTAATTTGATGGTTTGATTCCTGACAATAGAAACATAATCCCTTTTGCACCAATATTTGTTGTATTTGTAGTATCAATAATCTTTGTAAGACATCAATTTCCACTGGTTGTTGTGTTATAGTATTAAATAGCAGCATAGGACTTCATGCTATAGGTTGTACTCTATAATTTTTAAAATCTATAGCATAAATCTTCTCTATAATCCGTATTGCCTCTTCAAATGTTTGTAAATTTTTTAGTTTCATTTCTCACTAATTTACAAATTTCAAACCTTATAAGAATCAATCCATTATCTCTACCTCCAAATATTGCTAATTTAGAGATATACAAACTTGAATCAGGAGATATAATCTTACATTGACTTAGATTGTCTAAGATTTATTAATTGACTGTATGTTATCTTTTCCGCATTGATAGACCAAAATTAATTCCTAAACTTGATCTCAAACTCCTCCTAATCACAAAATCCACCTCGAGCTCTATAACTTTGAACTCGATGTCACTACCAAATAGTTGCCATATCTTTCAAATAGTTAGCTACATACATAAATCTTTCAGTGGTATTTGCCCTAGATAATTGGAAGTATTATTGCATATTGAAGAGCCATTTACATATATTTTCTTATCTTGAAGTCCCAGAGTATGTACTATACTTATTCAATTTCAACCAAGTAGATGCCAACTCCCTTGTCCTCAAGGCTTCTATTTGTCCTTGCAAAGTAGCTATCTAAGCTAAAAGGTATTGTATTTGATCCTCCATCTAAGATTGCTCTACTATAGCTTCCATACTGTAATTTCTCTGCTAGACTCTATTGTTATAATGCCTTCTCACATCTCCATTGATTTTTTAAAAGTAGCTTGTGGTGGCCTCAACATAGCATCTAATATGACCACAACAACTGACCCTGGACTAGACTATGACTATCGATATACTACCAAAAAAATAGTCTAATACTTATTTTGGTACCTATATAATAGAAAATTTAAGCACATTGCTTAACATTGTCTAAAGAAGTAATATAACTATAAAATGAGAAATATAACCATTAAAGAAGATAGTATGATAAAAAAAACAAATTTGTCCAGCTACAATAAAGATCATGCAATTGGAATCCTTTACAACACCTAAAAAATATCATATTTTCTCCTCAAAACCTTTTCCTTGTTTTATAATAAATGTTATTTTAAGTCCTAAACATTACAAAGCCTTTGCCTTGTTAGATTTAGGAACCTTGATGTATTTCTTAGATGAAGAATTTGCTAAAAGGCATAACATATCTTTAGTAAAAAAAACTAAATTTGTTCATGTAGAAGTCATAGATGGTCGTCTATTGCCTTTAAGAAATATTATTCATGAAACCCTTCTTACAAAAGTAATAATTAATGATCATAGTAGCTTTGTAATATTTAATAATATTAAAATTCTTTTAAATTCAATCATTTTAGATTTATCATTTCTAAAAAAATATAATCCAAAAATAAATTAGATTTCTTATAGTCTATAATTTTTGAAAAGTATAACTTAGAGTATAGTTGTTCAAATAGAAAGTCATAAGTTTAGTGCAATTGAACTTGTATTTGTAGATGAAAGAGATTTTTTACATGGTATAAAAGAAGAATTATCTTATATCATTTATATTGTACATGTTTCTAATGGTACAAAGACTTCAAGAGGCATTTTAAGCCAATATCAAGATTTTTAAGATATATTTAAGAAGTATGTAGATATTCTATTAGAACATCATCTCTATGTTTACTCAATTGATCTTCAAGAAAGAACTCAGTTGCCATTTGAACCAATTTACAACTTATCACAAAATGAATTAGTTAAATTCAAGGAGTATATTAAAAAAAAAATTGACCAAGAACTTCATATGCTATTCCAAATCTCCAGCAAGAGCTCCAATTTTATTTGTTGAGAAAATGATAGATTATTGAAGATATGAATTAATTATCGAGGGCTCAATAAAATCACCATCAAGAATATATACCCTTTATTTTTTATATCTAGACTTCTTTATTAGTTGAATCAAGCTAAGAGCTATACAAAAATAGATCTATGAAGAGCATATCATCTCGTATGCATCAAATAAGAAAATAAATAAAAGATTATATTTCAAACAAAGTATGGATATTTTTAATACAATGTCATGTATTTTAAACTTACAAATGCACCAATAGCTTTCTAACATCTAATGAATGATATTTTTTGAGAGTTTTTAGATGATTTTGTTGTTTGTTAACTTGATAACATCTTAATCTATTCTAAGAATATAAAAGAACATGAACTTTATATTTGTTGTATATTGTAAAAACTAAAAATCTTAAATATTTTATGTCAGCATGTGTTTTGAATTATTGCCAAGCCTATTGGAGCATGTTTTTGTCAAGATTTGACTTTAAGATCACTTATTGACCCAAAAAAAAACAAGGTTTGTCTGATGCCTTTTCTAAACATTCTTATCCTACACCAAATAAAAAAAAAAAAACTCATCTTTTGATGAATAAAGAACAATTCTCTTGGAGCTAGAATATTTTCATCTTTAAGCAATAAAATCAACATTGATTATTGATTCAATCCTTGTCGAGAAAATTCAATCAAGTATGTCATCTAATCTTATTGATTATAATATCAAGAATCCTTCTTTTAAATCTTATGAAGCTTTTAAGTTTGAGTTCAAAAATAACCTATTATATTTTAAAAGATGCTTATACATTCCAAAAGGAGAAGTATGTTTACATATTTTTTGAGTACATCATGAGTTTCTAGTAGCTGGATATTTTAGATATAACAAGACTTTAGAACTTATATCTAAAGACTTTAAATGGCAATAAATGTTGAAAGTAGTGAAAGACTTTGTCCAATCATGTGACATTTTTTCAAGGTCAAAAACTCCTTATTATTAATCCTATGGACTTTCCCAACCATTATCTATTCCAAAACAATTGTGGTCTTCTATTTCTATGGATTTTATGATGGATCTTCTAGACTCAAGTTCTTATGACTCTATATTTGTAATAGTACATTGTTTCATTAAAATGGCATATTTTTTACTTTGTACAAAATTATTATAAATGAAGAAATAACCAAGCTTTTCCTTAACAACATCTATTACTATCATGGATTGCCTAGGGATATTATATCAAATAGAATAATTCTATTTGTATAATGATTTTGAAGAACACTTTTTAAGATTTTAAAAGTGAACATAAAACTATCTTTGGCTTTCCATCCTCAATCTAATGGACGAGTAAAACGTATAAATCAAGTTTTGGAGTAATATTTGATGTGTATCATCAATTATCAAGAAGATGATTGAACAATTCTTTTATCATTGGTAGAGTTAACTTATAATAATACAATACATTCTTCTATACAACAAATACCTTTCTTTCTTAATTATGGATATCATCTATGACTTGATACTTTTGATATTTTAAAAGTTCATAATCCTACAATAAAAGATTTAATAAATCATTTATTTTAGCTATATACAACAATGAAGGCCCAATTACAAGATGCTCAAAAATAATAAAAGAGCAATATATGTGCTTAATACAAGAAATAATTTCATTTCTATGTTTGTGATAAGATATAATTATTTTATCATAATATTAAAACTATTTGCTTTTGTTACAAGTTGGATTATTATAGGTTTGGACCATTTCATCTATAAGAGCAAGTCAATCCAATTGCTTATTGATTACATTAATCAAATTCTATGAAAATCCATCATGTATTTTACTTGTCACTTTTAAAACCATATAAGATTATGAATATCTTGAGAAGAAGATAAATACTAATGTCTTCTATAAAAATAGATAATAATCAAAAATTTGAGGTGAAAGAAGTCTTAGACTCAAGGCAATACCAACATAAGTTAAAATATCTTATTTATTAGCATAGATATAATATTAGCAAACATACATGGCAACTTATAAAAAATCTTAGAAATTTAGTAGAAAAGCTCAAAGCTATTCATCAATAAAATCCATCAAAATTAAGATGAAAGATAGAAAATTTTTATTATAAAAAATATATAATTTTAAAAAAATTATCTTTGTATGTATTTTTTGTATAAATGTGACGTTAAAGAGATGGAGAATCAACAACCAGCAAATTCAATTCAAGAGCCATCATTTGTTGACTTATCACATAAAACATTGCAATTATCACAACCTTCAAGATGATGTAATAGATATGAAGACCTTCAGGATTGATATGTTCTTCTTTAAATAGATGGTGAAATAAAATGCATTTGGTATTATAATCTGAGAAGAAACTTTTGATATTTGATGATTTCATTGGAAGTAGGTATGATTCTTGATGGTATTACAAATGTTTTGTTTGAAATAAGTTACAAAGGTTTCAATAATGATTAACTCACATGGTGGTCTTTTTGCTCTAAAATACAACATTATCAATGGTTGAGAGAACCTATCAACTACCTTCAAAAGAAATAAAGATCAAAGTACGTGATAAATACGATTTGCTACATCTTAGACTTCCTTAATATGTGATTACGACTCCTTGTTGAACTTGTCTTTAGAAGGAAGGATAATATCATATATATATATATATATATATATATATATATATATATATCTACCATAATTATTACCTAGATAATATGAATAGATAGAAGTAGGTAAAAATAGATTAATTTCATAAAATCTTATAGAAAAGCTTCCTAGAAGCTTTGTAGATGTTGTTTTAACTTTACATGTATTTGTAGTTCATTGATAGGCTAGAAACTTGTCAGCAAGTTAATCATATACCACACGTATTGATATCTTATACAACAAAGTAACTGTGTAGCACCTATATAGAAAACTTGCCTTATAAATCAAGATATGTGTCATACAAAGTCAATATATTTTTGGAGGTTCTATAGAACCTGCCCACATAGATTCTAGGTAGATAATATATATAAAGGCGAGAGTAAAGCCTTCTTCACTCTTGTCAACTCATTTCTTGCTTCTAATCTAGTTTCAAGAGTTTCTAGTTTCCTTGTCTTTTGACAATACCCATTTTAGTTTCTTTTTTAATATACATATTTCTCTATTTTTATTTTTTCATATTTCTTTGAGAGAGTCTCACTTGCTTATTTTCTTTCATCGAGTTCTTATCCTTAACACTGATGCTAAGTGTTAAGACTTTTAACTTATGATTATTTAATAGTTTCAAATATTTAAGTAATTATTCTTTGGTATTATTTTTTTATGACTTCTTTTGAATACCTATAAAAATCATGATATATTATATAATGATTTAAAAGATGAACTTGAAATTATTAAATCATATATCTTTTATTATATAAGTTCAAAAAAAAAAACTTTTCACATGTTTTTGATAATGAAACAAAGTATATATTTAAATTTTATTTAATTTTATTTATATTATATTATAAAATATATTTATAATATATTTTTTATATGAAATTTTATTAATATTTTTTAAAATAATTTTATTTTTAGAAATTCTTATAAAAAATTACTACACCTACTATATAGATTAAATCAATGTTATTTTGGTAGTAAAATATTTGGTCAATAACATAATTATAAGATACTGCCTATTTTTTTTTAATTTATTCTTTCAATATCTAAAGTTATTTGATAATATAGATATTTATTGTTATTTTTAAAATAAATTTTAAAAATATTTTTTAATATATTTTTTATATGCACAATTTTTCATGTATAGAACATCAAATTTAAATGTTTGCAAGGCTAAGAAACCATGTATTCTATCATTGTAGTATAAGATTGAGTCTTAAAATTAGTAATTTCTACTATAAGAATTGAGTCATAAGAAGATAGATCATTCACTTTGTCATTTCTTAAAGAATTATTAAAAGATAAGTATACTAAAAATAATATTTTTAAAATTAAAAAATAAAGATATGCAAAACAGATTGGTCAATAATCCTATGATCCATCATTAAAAAAATTATGTTATCAATAATTATTTTAGTTCTCAAGTAATCAAATTAAAACAATATAGATGTATGTGGTCTCTAAATAATACTTCTAAAAGTTTTAGTCATTGTGAGTTACATATAAAAGTAAAAAAAAATATTTAACTTACTATACAATTAAATTAATTTTATAGCATAACAACATTATTTGTGTTAATACTTATTATTACTTAAAAAAATATAATAATAAATATCTTCTTGTCTCAATTAAATCACTATCCATTTATAAGTAGTTAATTTTTTTTAATATAAATAAGAATAATTAGTAGAATAGTTCGATTTAAATTTATAAATTTATAAATAATTTATTTAGAATATTAATCAATTACATATAATTAAAAAAATCCTATACCAATAAATATAATCATCTTTTGGCTGAAACAAATATTAGCAATATATTGAATAATAAGTTGTACACACTTGAATTCTTTTATTATACTTATTCTATTCTTTGATTCTTATTTTTCTTCATTATTTTTGATGTTTTATTTTATAACTTTAATTTCATGATAAGATATAATTAAATCATATTCTTCATATAATAATATAACATGATATATTAGAAGATTTTATGTACCATGTATATCCTTGATCTTGATGAAAGACCATCAAATACACAAAAAATGGCATTTTCTTCTTTAGATGAAATTTCTTTATCAACATTTATTAAAGAAATTTTCGGATATTTTACCTTTAAATATTTTTTCTATGATGTTATTTGAAATAATCAGCAAAAAGGTTTTTATTCCAAACTTAAAAAATTGCTTGAATTAAGATTTATACTATATACTTCTTTATAAATATTATGTAAAATAAATTTTAATTGATTTTTAAAATATTTGTCGTAAAAATAAATTTTACTTACTACAAGATGTATAATTTTAACTAGCGACATACTTCTAATGTGATGGTAGATAATTATTGCACATAAAAAGTGCAAAAATATTTTTACAAGTTTTCCAAAACTTGATCCTATATTGCTTCCAAAGATGCACATGAATAATATAAATTATATAAATAGATGTGGTCATTATTTAATCTATTGATTCTAAAAGCATTATCAAGTAATCTTTAAATCTTTAAAAAACTAGGTTGTAAAAAGGCTATTTTGGCTTCTTTATTTTAATTTCATAAATCTATTTAATTTTATATGATTAATACTTTGATTAATATTTTATTGCACTTCTTTATCATTTTTAATTAATTTCTCTTCTAAACCTTAAAAACTGATAGAATCTTGTTAAAAAAAAATTAATACCTAATTTGACAAGTTTTTGATGGGATCGATTTCCAACACTTAATATAGAAATTAGGAATTTTAGGATTCTAATTTTTTTTCATTTCTTAAATTTCAGCAATTCATAATGTGTTTTGTAATCATACAATAATTCTATTTTTTATAAGCATAATTTGAATAGATCAATTGTTGTGCTATGATTATACACAAATAAGTATAATTACACATAATTTTTTTCCTTACTACTTTTAGTTTGATCAAACTAATACACTATTACATGTATATGGTTCTTTCTATTTTATTTTATTTTCTTGAATAGTCTCAAGTACTTTGGCTTTTGATATTGTATATTATAAGCAGTTTGTTTAAGTATAGATGCACAATCTATTTTTTATGATACTTTCTTCAAAAATTACTCTTAATAATATCACTTATTTTTTGAAGTTTATAATTAATCTTAAATTAAAAGACTTAGTCAATTTTATAAATATCTATGTAAGTTTGTATATTATACCAAATTTTTAGAAATATTTAAATTATATGTAAGTATAAAAATAACTTTATATATATTAGTATTATTATATAAAAAATTATATATTAAATAAAAAATATAAATTATGATTTTAAATATTTTTAAAAAAAATGTAATAGTTTTATTATAATATAAAAGACTTATTTATAGTATAATACTTAAGTTGTATTATTTTAAGATTATTGAAAGTTAGAATCAAATTATTACTCTATCAAAATGTAAGATATATATACAATACTACCTCTCATAAGTTAACTCTCAATATGTTATAATCTCAATAAGTTTTGAAAAATTGAAGAACCAACTTGGTTACACTACAGTTAAGTTATAATTCTAATAAGTTATTAGTTATGATTAAGGAAGAAAAAAACAAAAGACTATAACTTTGTGGATGATATAAATAATAAAGAATCTAGCTTAGGCAAGAATCCAATGTGCTTTGTTGGAGGGCTTTTGTATGTAGCTTTAGCTAAATGTTGCAAAGGATCTTGTGAGTAGTATATTCACCCATATCTCCAATATCCAACATGGAGATAATCACATAAAGACAATGCAACTTCTCCATGCACATGAACAATGCTGATGCACAATCTTCTTTGATGGCATTGTCAACACCTTTGCTTTCCTTTGCTTCTTTATAATAAATAAGTTCAATAATTTTGTAATCATATAGCTTCATATATGCATTATTTTCTTCAATTGGATTAAGTAAGTTTTTTATTGGTATTAGATTTTGTAATAGAAGACTGCAAATTATATCTACTAGTTCTTCTTCACCATTATTTTCTTTGACTTTGGATGCTTGCTTAAACAATTCAATATGCTAGACATAATTTTATATTGTTGTTGGAAATATTTCTATCCAAGCTGCAAATGACAACTATATTGCCTTCAATTAATTGGCTTTATATAAGTTGATATCATTTTATTCAGCTGGGTTAAATGCATTCTACAAATAAAAGCTTTGGTAGTGTTGCTTGAATGCCTTATTGATTCTAGCATCCATTAGATAGATCTTAGAAGTTGCATTTGGAGGAAGAATACAAATATCCATATTAGAAGAAATTTGGTCATTTGTAATGTATGATAGTGCATTATCTATGAAGAGTAGGATCCATCAACATGCCATCCCTATCTCTTTGTTGAGATTTTTGACCATTTTTAGAAAATAAAACCTCAATCATCCATGCTTCGTTATTTGCATGTATAATAGTTGAAGAAACGGGACTTGTAGACATGGCTAATAAAAAAATGGTGGAAATTTGTAGATTATATCAGCATTAATTGTGAATGCAATGGTAATATATGTAGTTTCTTTCTTGTAGTTGAATTTTTTTTGTTGAGTGATGGTTTGGTTTGGCACCATACTATCAAACAATCTCATTTCATCCATATTGAACACATTCCAAAAATCATAAATCACAATGTAGGCACACATAACAAACATCGTTGCATCAATATAAGCTTGATCATCTAAGCTTGGACTAGCAATAAATAGACACATGAGCATATTCATGCTTTTGGTTACACCTAGTATGTTTTAATCTCCTATAAGTTATATTTCGGGAGGTAAATCAATCATAAAACTTACAAGAGGTAATATTGTATATATATATATATATATATATATATAAGAAGAGAGCATGTGTATATATACTACACTACAAAACTTCTATGCATTGTATATTAAAATATATGAACATATGAAGATGATAAATTTAAAAATTTTATCCCTTTTATATTATTTCAAGTTATATTTTACTTTACTTTGATTTTTTTATTATATGGTTAAAATATCGATAATATTAAATATTAATATTAAATGATATATCAAATAAATATTTAACACTTGCACACACAAAGAAATACCAAAAGACAAAAAGAATTATTTTCATATGTTCAATTGCCTCCTAAATTTTATATTTTATTTTAAGAAAATAATTTTTTAAAATTATTTGAGAATATTTAAATTATATTAAATTTAAAATCACATTTTATAGTCACAAATTTCAAGAAAAAATTTAATTAAAAGTAACAATTGAAAATATTAACAGAAGAGTGGAAGAGGATGGGGTGTTTCATCCATTACAGTCGAGGAGGATGAACGCGGGAGATGATATGCGCACGCGTTCCCGGAAGATGAGAACGTAGATGCTTGTAGAGGAGAGTGAAATCTTGTGGGGATGTCGAGCTGAAACTAGGGTTTGGGTTTGGCTCTCCCCGAGCTCTGCTTTTCTCTGCGCAGAGCCCAAAACCTAACGAGAATAACCTCATCTTCCAGTTCGATTCCCAATATGGCTGTGTTCGGGAGAGCCTGAGGCAGCGTGAGTGACTGTGAATTCTAAGGTTTCTATCTGTTTCCAATTTCTAGTAGTTTAGGCTCTTGGATTAGCTGATGATCTAGAATTTTGTGGCGATAATAACGCCTCGATCTGCTCACTATTAGTCCCCTGAACCAGCGTGCCATCCGTGCTCATCGATCTTCGTGATGCAGAATCGCCATTTCGCGTGCAGGTGAAGTGCAAGTAGTTGCCATGGACATGTATGTGTGACTCGTATCCGTTTCAAAACTTGTTGTCTCGCTGGAGCGAGAACTGGGCGGAGTAGGGAATCATGTAGCCAGCGTCATTGTGAGGGAGTTGAGCGGACATGACGGGCGCAACAGGAATGGTGTTGGGAAATTGATATCGTTTACAAGACCTCTGCAATCGTTGTTGTGAGTGATGGAGTTTTCTTTTCTCTTTTCTCTTTTCTTTTCTTTTCCTGATTGTATGTTCTCCTGCGTTTCTGAACGGCTCAGGAAGTCGTGAAGGTTGTGGTGAGTGGGAACGCAGGCGAGCGAGGATTGCTTGTTGCGGACATGGCTACCTCTCGGTTTGGGAGTTTGTGTTACTGGGATCTATGTGCTTGCATGCATTCTATCGCTAGGTGCTGAGCCAACTGAGGAGTATGCATCCTTTCCAGAGGCTATTCAAGGGGAAAAATACACCTGTATCTACGTCTCGTAATCGTGGAAAATTACTGGTTGTTGCGCACCTTTGTGGTTACGCAGTTCCAAACCTTTTGACAACCCGCTCATCTTTTTTTGTTTTTAGCGTCAGAAAATACTGGAGGTCCTGGCCCAATTCCAGTGATGGCGCAGAACGGGGAAGACGTGGGCGCAAATGGCCAAGCAGCAGCTACAGCAGATGTGGATGATGACTACTTACGATGGCAAGAGGAGATACGACTTGCTGAGGAAGAGGCGGAGGCCATGAAAGCTGGCAAGTCACACAGATATCACAAGGATTTTCGGAAGCAGGTTGAGTTTACAGAAGAGCCAGTTGTGGCCGCGGTGGAGCAAGCAGAAGAAGCAAGCGCTCCAGAAAACGAGCAAGAGTTTACTGACGATGATGGGACTGTATACAGATGGGACCATGGTCGTCATGCCTGGATCCCACAAGTAGGTTCTATTTAATCCCTTAGTATTGCATTCTAGTTGAGCTACATGTGTTCTTTCCACGATTATTGCTCTCAAACAATTTTTAAAGAGTCACTTCAGCGAGTCACATTAGAATCAAGGAGAACACGCAGGCTCATGAAATTTCTTTGTTATTCACCACGTCTTCAGTGTATTGTAGCCGGAACTGGTCATGATAATCTGTTAAAGTTTTGTCTTTTTTCATAGTTATGGTTGGTAACAGTTTGGATTGTGCAGGAGAACATTCATGAGCTACCTGCTTATGGAGCAGATGATATGACATTCGTACAAGAGGAAGAAGTATTTCCAGAGCTTCCTGCTGTGATACCTAGTATACTGCAAACTGATGATGACGTCGAAGACGAAGTAGCAAATATTCCTGCCAAGACAGTGGACCTTAAAACTGGTGGTAAGCGGAAAGTTGACGATACCAAAGAGGCAGTTAAGAAGGTACTTCATTCGCATTAAGGCATCTGAATCACCAGCCTTTTGATGGACTTTCTTGTGGCGTGAGAAGGCATTATTAGCTGCTGTGCAGTATTTGTGCTGTTTAATTGCGTCCTGACATTGGTCCTCCATGTAGTGTTTAGTGATGTTTTCTCACATCTCTAATGAAACAAAGAAGCTTTCTTTATTAGATTCTGATTTACTCTGCTCGCAAGCAAGTTCCGAAATCGTGCAGATTACAACTTTAGAAATGTGTGGCTGGGTTTTTGTCGTTCGTCAAGATGGCTCTAACTTTATTTATTCTTACTCGTCCTAGCGTTAAGTCTGTGGGAAAAGGATAGTTGTTTGCATGTAGTTTTCACGTTGCCTTAAGTTTTGGAGCCAGGAATAAGAATACGCAAATTAGTATTTCAACAGTTGCTCATTTAGTGAGTAATTTGTCATGATACTCAGGAAGCACAAAAGGAACCGGAAGCCTGGTTTGATCTCAAGGTCAATACGCACGTGTATATTGATGGCCTCCCTGAAGATGCAACTATGGATGAGGTACTTTCTTGTTGAAATCTCATCTACGACCTTCGTCCGTGATCCTTGTTAAGTTGGATCTTACAAGATTTGTTTGTAACGTGATCACGTGCTTTTCTACTAGATGTTCAACCTGTTCGTTGGCTTCTTAATTATTCTTTGTTGTTTTTCTGCAGGTCGTTGAAGTTTTCTCCAAATGTGGCGTTATCAAGGAGGTTAGTTCATATCCTTGATTTTCTGTGGACCTATCCTGTTTGAGGCTTTTCTATCTGTAATATTATTTTAGTTGTTACATTGTAACCTTGACCTTCCGAGCAGAAAAATTGTGTTTTGATGGATTTATTCTTTGTTGTTGTGATTTTTTTCTCTAAGTTGATGTGCTCATTTACTGGTGGCAGGATCCTGACACTAGGAAACCGCGAATTAAACTTTATGTTGATAAAGCTACAGGAAAACAGAAAGGTGACGGCCTAGTCACATATCTCAAGGTGAGACCCTTTTAATGCCCTATTCTAGTGTATAGACATGGTTATCCTGGAAGTGCAACCGTTCAGCAATTCGAACAATGATTTTAAGATGGGCCCTAAATATGATCTCTGCTGTATCGATTGTTGCCTCCAATTTTGTATTTTTGCTCATGCTTTTTAGGGGGTTCATGCAAACAGGAGCCATCAGTAGACTTAGCACTGAGTATTCTTGATGGAACATCTTTGAGACCTGGGGTTGGCCCAATCATGTCTGTGACTCGAGCGAAGTTTGAGCAAAAGGGTACGTTGTTTTGTGTTTTTCATAGTCCCGAAGTTTGTCCAACTCTTGTTCATAGTCGTTTCTGCACTTCCTATAGTAGTCATAATTTTGAAATCGGTAAATTACTGAGCATACTCACCGAGCCTTTAACAATGTATATGTATTGCGAGCCAGAAGTCCCTCACAACTTGGTAATGGGTGTTGTTATTAATGTGTTGTTTTTCTTGCTATATGTTAGCACCGAAGCTGACTCCTCTCTCTTGATTTGAAATTTGTTCTGGGTAATACTCTTATATGTATGTTTCGAATTAATTTAGATTCTATTTGTGCTATGTTGAATTCGAGTTATCAGTCAGGCCGATGATTTTGTGCAGGGGAAGTATTCATGAAGAAGCAGCAAAATAAACAAAAGAAAAAGAAGCTGAAACAACAGGAACAAAAGGCACTTGGCTGGGGTATTTACAATTTACTCCATTCTTTCCTCATTCATGGTGCTAGAGTCCGTATTGCAATGCACTCCAGCCTGCTTAAATGCATTGATTGGAGATGGTTGCATCCTCTTCTTCTCATTAATTGTAATTTGATTATATCGGTTTTCTCTTGCCAATCAAGAAGGGAGACTTGGATGGATGATGATGAAACCATCGTTATCGTTGTTCCAGGGTGAACCAAATATCTCGAATTCATCATGAGACAACTTTGCTTACTGATTTCTGTTTTCATGTGCGCTTCAGGAGGTTTTGATGACAAGAAGAAATTGGAACCCATGACTGTGATTCTCAAGCACATGTTCACACGCTCAGAGCTCCTGGTGAACAAGCTAACGTCCATCTTATGTTGTTATTAGAAGCTATTAAATTCTACTTCGCACCGCGCTTACCAAAGAATAATAGACTGTTTTGAATGACCTCGTCTTTAACCATATTTTAACAGGCGCTTTGGGACCCCTGATTTTGTACAGGCTGATCCAAGTTTGTTGCCTGAGGTGGAGGAGGATGTGATGACTGAATGCACCAAAATTGGACCGATTGAGAGACTAAGAGTAAACTCCTCATACTTGTGGACCTATCTTATCTATGAGAGATTCAATTTGTTCAGGCACGGTTTATGTTATAGACGTCATGCGGTTGAGTGTAGTTTGAACGGGCTAGAGTCCAGAGCTTGGCTTCGAATCATGAAAGTTTTGTGGGAAAAGAAAATATTTGGTGTTTATTTGTGATGTTTCACATATGTATCAATACCAAATGTGCACTTTGATGGCAAGTGACAGAATGTAGCGATCACTTGGTTTGTGTTTGAGGTTGATTTTCTTGGTCTCCATGGAATAATTTCCAGCTGCGTTCTATTGGTTGTCGAATCAGGTTTACGAGAATCATCCAGAGGGGGTGGTCATGGTGAAGTTTAAAGACAAAACAGCTGGCTTGAAGTGCATTGAAATTATGAACGGTCGCTGGTAAGTGTACATTCCTTGTTACCCGATTCTCGTGTAGAATTCAAACAAAGCGAGTGCGCATGACTGTATTTCCGCATAGCTGCTATCGTTCTTTCAGCAATGCTTTTAATATTTCTTTTTTCTTTTTTTTTACTGTTACCATTTGTCCTTGCACATATTAGGACTTTTTATAGAGCATATCCTTGTATTTTCTCATTGATTGTTATATTACGTGGATGAAGGTTTGGTGGAAAGCAAATCGAGGCTTTTGAAGACCCAGGAACTGTAAATTACGCTCTGGTCCGGGATGTTGCGGAGGAAGAATCAAGGTTGGAACAATTTGGACGTGAACTTGAGGCCGACTAGAACATATCAAGACCTGCCTTGGAGGCTGATTGCTTGTGGTGCCTTTCATCCAAATTGCATGTAGTTTTCATAATCTACTGTGGGACTCGTTCGTTGTAGTCCGGTCTCGTTTAGATTGCATCAACCGTCTTAGTAGCCCGCCATTTCTAGACTTGTGTTCAGATGTGAATATGAACTCGATGGTGTCTCCTTTTGCACCACTTTTGTTTCTAATCAATTTATGTTGAGAATGGGATGTTGTTTTTTGTTTCTTTTTCTTCTTCTTTGCTGGCCCTGTTGAGAAATCTTGTCTAAAAATTCCCTACTTAAATCTATGATTTAAATATTTTATCCCAATTCACACACTAAACTGAGCTAACTAATGAAATGCACAAAAAGCTATTAATGATATAAATCTTATGAGTTGTACATTATTTAAATGTTCAATTATATTGAAAGTTATATTCCAAACCAAAACATTATTCTAGAATGCAGAATATGCAATGATATCACAATATTTTTTGAAGTTTTTTCTAAGTTTTCATTTACAAACTTACGTTTTATTTTATGTAAAATCAGGATTTCCTACAAAAGTGGGATGCTACATGTTTGATGCACAATCTCTAATGATTTGGTATGATTCTTTCAAATATTCTTATTGTCATTCATTTCATACATTCATGATATTGGTCACCCATCCACCCCTCTCTTCACAAATGGAGGTTGATGGAAATAATTCAGAGTAATAAGTTAGCACAATCATCTTTGGTAACAATTTTGGTGGTTAAAAAGAGTGCCTCATGGTGTATAACTCAAGTTTAAGGCAAGTTGTAATAGCATTAGTAAAAACCATGCTTGTAATAGATGAAAAGTTGGGATGGCACTAAAAAAAAATCAAAGTGGTATGTGATAGATGGCAAATTGTGGTGGCAGTAGCAAAAATTAGGGTAGAAGTAGCAACATTTTTTTTTTTAATTCTTTGCATAACACATGAAAAATTATGGATAACACTTCTATGTTATAAGTTTAATGTATTTGACACAACAATAGCATGTAATTCTTTTAATTCTTTCTTAATAGAAGGTTGTATAGACAGCTTTTAAGCCACTCTAAATATTTATGTCATAGTTGAAGTATATCAATTTTAAAGCTATATTTGGTACCATTTCTACAATTCATGTCAACAACTTTGCAAGTGAAGTAATGTAATAATATGAATGGTTGTTTGATTTGTAAAATTTTAGAACATTTCCAAAGTATATTTTGAAACATCCAATTATGGTTCTATTTTTTTAAGCATTATCTTTTGCTATACTAGCTAGTAAAATTAAAACTACAAAAAAATGAACATTTAATCTTCTATTTTTCAATAAATAATTTTTGTAGCACAAAATAAATAATTATTATTGGATAGTGATTAAATTATTTGGACTATATATTAAATGGATTAATTTAATTATATTTATTTTTTGTAGAATCCATTAATGTCACAAAACTATCAAGAATATGAATCACTAAGGACTGAAAGATCAATACATTCTTGTGTCACTCAAAAAGAGTACATAGTCACTCAAAGATGGTATAAGATCAAGATTAGAATGGCTATTGCCAAAAACAAGAAGACTAAAGACAAGATTAAAAAAAATTAAAACAAGATTAAAACAAAACAAAAAAAAAAAAAAAAAAAAAAAATGTTGACAAGGGTGAAGAAAAATCCACTCTTGCTTCCATATATATTATCTAACTAGGAGTTACATAACAATGTTCTATTGGACCTCCAACACATGTCCAACTTGTGATACACATGTCTAACTTGCAAGACAAGTTTTCCACATGTGTGCTACATAGCCAACTTATACAAGTTGCAAACATATACAATATGTGGTCAACTTGTTGTCCAAGTTTCTAACCTATCAATCAACAACAAACACATATAAAATCAAATCTGCATCTATAAATGTTTTTAAGAAGCTTTTCCACAAGATATTAGCAAATCTACCTATATTTATCTTCTACTTAATACTTTTTATCTAAGTCTTTTATATATATATCCATAACAAAAACTTAATAAAGTTGTTGGCATTAAATATTTTATAATCATTTAAATAATATACTTATTTTATCTTATTTTATTAAAAAAATACTTTAAATTATATGAAAAATTAAATATATATATATATATATATATATATATATATATATATAATTTTTTTTGTTATAAGATAAACTAAAATGTTATCTTATAATTATTAAAATAATTTAGAAATTTCTAATTAAATAAAAATATATATTTATTAATTTAAAATAAAAATAAATAAAATTTTATAATTTATTAATTCGAATTACTATTCTTATTTTTTTACAAATATTGGTCATTAATAATATAGTATATTATATCTACAAATTCTAACATTTTTCATTATGCATCATCAATCTTTGTAAATTAAAATGTTAAATTTTCAAAGAAAAAAATATTTAAATTATATATGTACTAATAATTTTAATATTAAGATATATATATATTATGGTATATTCAAAAAAAAATTATACCACAAATTCATTATGCTTATCATTTATTTTACGTATTAGTCTTTATTTTTACCTTACTATAGAATATGTACAATCTAAAAATAAAAATAATAATTGTATAAAGTTATATAGTTTATTGAGCTCTTCGATCTTATTAGTATTATCTATTATATACTTAGAAAGCTTATTAATAATAAATTAGAAGACTATTTCATTTCTTTATTACGAAGATAAGTTAAAAAAGCCAAGTAAGATTTTTTTATGTATATAAATCTATTTATTTCTTTTTATAATTTTTGAAGTATTCAATTTTTTTTTTTTTTTTTTATAATAGATATTATGTTTTTTTTAAGTTTTACTTTTTAATTTCTATTTTACCAAAGCAATCATGGTTTAATGTTCATTACATTAATCAGATTAAAAGATTAATAATAAATTATTTTTTATCTGATTGAATTAAGTATTTAAAATCACTTATGATTTTAGTTTTTATATGTAAAAATTTTAAGCTCTTTATTCAAATTAATTTTTACTTTAAAATAACCATCTTTAGATTCTCAAACTACCAACTATAGTAGGAGTTAGGAATTTTATTTAAACTTCTTCCTACCTTACATGTCAATTCCACCTAACTCACTACTAAATTTATTTACCATAAATCCAATTTAGTATTAAAAATAATTATTTTTTTAAAGTTATATCATTTATTAATATTTATTTAATAAAAAATATATAATATAAAACATATTATTCATAATTATGTACAATCCTTAATTAAATATTCATTATTAGAAGTAATAGTAGTAATATTATAGAATATAATAGGTTAAAATATAATCAATTTTTTGGAAAATATTTAGATGATTCTTTTTTTAAAAAAATTAATTGTGTTTTTATATTTAATTTTTAATTTTTATTACTTTTATGTTAAATATTATTCTTCGATTTAATCTCTATATTGTTATGAGCTACAATATATTTGAAGTTAAAATCAAAATTAGAGTATTTCTTCTTGGATTGTATTTTCTACCATTTTTTAGTTCTTTAAATAAATTATCTTATTATATGATCTATTAGTAGATTCGCTAAAGCCAAAAAAAAAAAAAAAAAATCTAATATTTTTTGTTTATGTTTGATCAATTATTTGTCCTAATTATTACAATTTTTTAAAGTGGTTGAAATTGCTTGAAATGATTAGCAAAGTGTTGTACTATGATTCTTTAAAGATCTAAAATATTACTTTGAGTAAAAACCTTTAATTTTCCTTAAATTAATTTTGCTAAATATTCTAAAAATACTAGCTGAAAATTGCAACTTTTATTTTAATAAGTTTGGCAATTTTTCTTAATCTGTATTTTTTTATTAGTACAATTAATAACATTTAAAGCATCTTTCGCATGCCATGTCAAAGCACTCATGCCAAGACTTTAGATTGACTTGGTGAAAAAATGTTGCTTACTCATAACTTGTTAATAATGAGAATTTGTCAAAACTTTGCATATACCTAACACCAATAATTTACTTATACATTTACAATAATATGTGTCATTGAAAGCAAATGCTTGCCACTATTAAAATAAAAAATAAAAAACTCCATATTTAATGTTATTTAATAATAAATTGTAGGTATTGGGTCTCAACATCTTCCACTAATTAAGAACAAATTTTGCTTAAAACAATTAGTGGACTTTGTAACTTCAACAATTATGGCTCAACACTAGTAACTTGTTTCCTAACCCCCATATCCTATTATGACATAGCCAACATAGGTAAAATTTCCTCTACTTAGTTATTACAATATTTTAAATCATTAGACACTAACTTTTATTTTTTCACTTATATATGTATGTGTGTATGTAATTATCAACTAGTGTTACTTAACTTATCTAATGACTTTACCAGCTTTATTTTCACTTAATTTTTATTATTAAATCTAGTACATCTAATATAATACATTTTTTTTAAAAGTCTGTCAACTATTGGAAGACTTTATAATTGTAGAACAAGGTGAAATGCCTCAAATTTTAAATCCTTTGATTTGTTGAACTTGAGCAGCCCTTCTAAGTTGACTTTATACTTGGAAAAATTAGTCTCAAGGCCCTAATAGAAAAAGATGAACTGTAATACATCTTCGCTTTTTATCTGAAAAATGCATGTAGGTCATGAAAGTCCCCTTGTTAAGATCTGCTCTACATGACCATTAAAAAATAAGAAGTTTTATGCTTCTCATAATTGATTGAATCAAGTTGAACTGACACTATTCTTAGAAACATGAGAGTGGGCACTCGCAAATCTGGACCGATAACTGATGAATATCGGAATGACAATCAATTTATCTTTACAAACACTTCTTCACGACTCACTGTTATACAACAAAGCCAGCATACTATCAAGTACATAATGCAGAATGCTTTCCAGGATTGCGAATAGAAAGAAACGGATTTGCCTTGCCACTCAATTAGTTGTCAAAAAAATGTGTTTGTGCAATGTCAAAGAGCTCCCTTGCGGTTACAAGTGGAGGCTGGCACTAGGCAGTTGCACCATGCTACGCACAATTGGTGCAGATGCGCAAAATAGACACGACACCTGCAACCTTTCACGTATTTTTCTAACAGTGCATATCTCCAGCCACGAGACTACAACTTCTGGCAATATAGCATCTGTGTTGGTTACGGCGCAAGCCAAAGTTCACTATTCATCAAAAATTTAGAGCAGATCGATCGTAAGTTGTGCTACTCTCTCTCATTGAGCCAAATATGTGCTGCAAAGAGGTTCTTTGAGTCATGCACTTGGCACATGCCAGTACGCACCGAATGCAGGGCACATACATATTGAATAACATGAGTGGTTACCATCTTCCACGGCCACCTCTGCGACCCCCTCCTCCTCTCCCACCCCTGCCTCCACCACCTCTCCCACCGTATCCACGACCTCCTCCTCCTCCTCCTCTACCTCCTCTGTCCCATCTACCACCTCCGCGGCTATCCCCATTCTGTTCTCTCTGCTCTCCACGGTGGCGGTTCCTCTGTCCTGGGAAGAGTTTCTCAAGGTCTAACTGACCATTTGACCTGTAGAGATTAGCTGGCAGGGGCATTAAAGCGTCGACGCACTTTCGATAACTGAAATCTTCTTCGGAGCCATCTTTGCGAATTAGATAGTAGCATCTGCTCTTCCACTCAGGATGGTTACGGATTTGAAATGCAGCAATTCCATCTCCTACCTTCTGTGGGTTGCCTTGAGCGACGAGCTCACTGAGAACCAAATACTCATACTGAAACAATTACACAAATCGTATGATGTGAGTGCTACATCTTCCATAGCCACATTCCCAAAAATCCACAAAACATCACTGAAACACTCAAGAGTTCCACTAAACAATCGAGATGAAGAATGTTTAGATACTGGGACTCTCAAACCCTGAGTTTAATTTTCCACAATGGTCATTGCTGCGTTATAACACACCATTTCACCGTTTTGAGGACCAACCAATGATTTTAGGGGTGTGCACTACCAGTACAATGTCGCAGGCCTCACCAGGAACCCACCAGGTCTTCACACACAAGTCTTGCAAGAGAACTACAATAACAACTAATAAAATATCTCGGTCTCATAGAAAATTGCAAGAACAACAAAAGCATTCATGAGCATGAAAAACCTACCTTGTTCACGTTCACATTAAATTGCCAATCATGGAGCAAGTTGTAGAAATAGCTGAACATCTTGACAGGGGTCTCGAAAACCTTCGGACCGAGCTTCTTCGCCTCCACAGGCTTGCTCTCATCCCCCACCGTCCCATCCGCCTCTCCATCCTCCGACTTCACCCTCTTCACCCCGTCGCTCTCTTCTTCATCCCGAATACGCTTCCTACCATCGCCGTTCCCATCAGTCTCCATTTCTTCCTTCACCACAGTAACCGCTTCGGTCACCGACACTGTCTCATCTACTTTTACGCTGTCCTCTCCGGCGGCCACCACAACCTCCTCGACCACCGTCGTCTCGCTCACAACCGTAACACTACCACCCTCATCTCCATTTCCACCATCGGCACCCTCCACGGCCTGCGCGGCCTCCTTCTCACCATCCCCAACCCCATTCCCAATCACCTCTGGCGCGACGTCCTCGACAGGCGTCGCAAGGGGGAACTCGGAATCGGTACTCATTCCTGCCCGCAGCGAGATGTAGGGGCAATTCGCTGCGTGGCCTCCTCCTCCTCTCGCGCCTTGAGTTTGTGCTGCTCCTGCTGTACCTCACTCCCAATCACAAACACATCGTCCGCTGGCTAAACCTCCGTCGAAAGCGAGCAAGAACACCACCACGCCTTCTCCTACTTCTACTTCTTCCTCTTCCTAACGCCCTGGCTGTTCAATTCGCAGCTCCTCCCCACCCTGCAACCTCCGGAAGCTCAGTTATATGCTGGGGACAGGGGTCGTCGATTCTCGCGCCCTGTAGATACTCACCCGGGAGTGTATCGAAGGTCAAAAAGATTCTACCATAGCTCCATCGGTCGTCGACATTGTGGAGAAAACCACGACGGTGCCGATTCAAGGAAACCCCAAAACCCTAAATGCTAGAGACCTCTGAGCGGTCCGATCCGATCCCCGATCGACGACGCTGGGCGCTCGTCCCATATCCGAAGGCGAGGAAAAACAAAAATTATAACTATTTGGAGTTGGGTTTAAAATAACATAAAGATTCTCAGGCACAAGATACTATCATTTCCTTTTTTGGACACAAGTGTGGGTGGATTTTTATCGAGAGCTTTTCAACAAATGCATGACTGAACAGTATTTGTTCGAGTTAAACATCAACGATTGTAAATATCGTATGATTGAAGAAAAAGTTGTGTGCTAAAATCATTTTTATATGCTAGAAAATAAAATTGCTCAGGTGCAAAAATGGGTTTTTTTCTCTAATGTTGCATGTGTTTATACTACGAACATCTGCACGCTGAGAAAATCTTTCTTAACCAACTACAGTATCTAAAAATCCAAGAATTAATCATAAATATTTGTAGAATGAGAAGAATAGATATAGATATTAAGTGAGTGAGTGAAATTAATATTATGGGGTTCGAAAGACTCAGAATTACCACGATTATCACTAGTGTCATTAAATCACAAATATATGTACTTAATAATAATTACAAAATTAAGTGAATGGTATAAAAGTTATATTAACAAACTAAAACATTACCGTAATTTCATATTAGCAATTACCTGCGTTTTTAAAGAAAATATATCAATTTGTAAGCATAAAAATTAAAGTTTAGATTCTATGAATATTTAAGCTGTGTTTATTTTTAACCTTGTAGGGCTTTGTATATATATATATATATATATGTATCTAAAACATCCATTTCCACAAGTGAACAAACATACAGGAGTAAACTAAATAATATATGGGACTACAATGAAATTTTAGTTCTGACAATGTCAAAATCTAACAAAACTAATAAACAATCAATTAATAATTTTTAAAATTAAATATAGGAAATTCCGAAACAATATTATATTTGAATCAATTCAAAATTTACTTGCAAATATAACATAAACTTTACAAGATGATTTCCAAAAAAGAATTGATATTAATATTTCCAATACTGTGAAACTTTGAATTGGAAAAAGAAAAAAGAAATTACAAAAGCATAAACAAAAGCAGAAAACCAGGATTTCTAAAAAATATAAAAATGGAACTTCAACATATATATATATATATATATATATATATATAATTATTCATAAACATTTTGTGGAAATCTGATATACAATAACTATCTGTGATAAATTTACACATGACATACTTCGTCAAAAAAATATTCTTTGATTCCTTGGTAGGTTTATTAACAAACTTTGGAATTTTACTATTGAGAAATTAAAATTGAAATGGAAAGTTTTTTTTTTTTTTTTGAAAATCACATATACACACACAAATGCTCTATACACACATGTATCTATCAACATATATATGCTCTATCTATGTAAGATTTAACAAGTAAAATCTAACTCAGTATTATTTGGGAGAATCTACATATTGAAAATAAAAAAGCATAGATCTATATAAACATTTAGTAGATTTTCATTTAAGGGTAACATTATTGCTAACTAAAAATATAAATAAAAAGAAAAGGAAATACCTTGTTTGACATCATCTAACACAACAATATATAGACAATAGAATTACATATTTAACTGTCTTGGTATAAAAATTGTATCACTTGATATACTCAGCATCTATTTAGTGTTACTTTAATTTTATCTTCTATTAACTGTGCAACCACAAAACTCTAGGAATTATTTTGAGCATCAAATGACAATAAAACAAAATTCCAATTTATTTATTTATTTATTTTTGCTTCAGCTTCCAATAATTAGATTCATTCTACATGTATTGCGCAGAAGCATGTAAAAATTTACCAAACATGAGAGAATATTTATCATGTAAGAATTTGTGAATTCTAAGTAAAATTATTGTTCATTCTTTCATTTTTTAAGTGTGCATTCTTTTAATGCAAACTATTTCCTCTAGAGCAAGATTTTAAATTTACAATTACCCATTTTTTGAATTAAAAGTTATAATTTAATGTGATTCTTTAATAAGAAAATGTTTTTTGTGTTGTAATTAACGACATTTGTGTTTCACAGCCCATCATTGAAATTGCCTGCTTAGGTGTATGAAGACACAAGCCCATCCACTTGACAGATGGGTAATTGTACAGAGAACTATGACTTGCACTATCTTTCAAAATTTATTAAATATACCACAACCATAGAATGGAATTCAAATTTGCACTGCTGTGAAATTGCATCTCTTTGTGCACCTAAACTAATTACTGCACGCTTTTTAATTATTGTTATTTTACTATTATTATTGTTACTATTATATTTTCGGTTATGAATTCTTAGTGTTTATTTATTGAATAATACAACTAGACGCTACATCCTTACGAATCAGTCACAAAAATAAAATAAATGTCTACAATTTCAATGGTCATTCTCATAATTGTATATTATGTATATGTATATATATATATATATATATATATAAAATAGTCTAAATTCATCGTTATTGAGTTGTCGAATACTATACATGGAACACAAAACTCAACACACTGTTTTCATTAGATAATTTTTAGAGTGGCTTTTTCATGTATGCCAATTTTTCATACATACCAAAACCCAACATACCAATTTCATATAGAATAATTTGGTTGTAATTCAAACAATTTTTTTTCTCAGCATAGGGTGTATTTTCAAAATCGTATCAGAAGCGTGTACTAGTACACATACATATATACATACACACCCTTAGTTTATTATCACTCTAATTTTGTTCGACTGACTGAAACTGCAAGTTGTGAGTGGACAATCTTCAGAGTGAAGCCTCACCGTATTCATGCAACTCATACGAGCAGCGGGCGTATTCATATACATCATCGATGCATACACACACATACGCCGTATACAAGTTGAGGGGAACAAGAACGAATGAAATGCACGGCGACGGGGACCTACGATTGTTGGAACATTCATCCGCGGATGGACTCAAACCACTGGCCCAAAACCGAGACGGAGAAGCTTGGGCACCATCTCCCGCCTGAAACCAAGACTGAGGAATACGAAGAATTCCGTTTTGTATCGAATGTTCGATTGTCTCGTTGCCGTCGTCCCAACAATTGTAGAGCTTGCGCATCGCAGTAGTTTAGCTCTGGAAAGACTCTCTGTAGTTTGCGCTTGCTTGGTTTTAGGGTTTCTGTTCTGTTTGTCAGGTTTCGTTTTGTGAAGTTTTTCATTATTTTGTTTTTTTTCTTCTTTTTTCTGGATTCGCGACAATTCATGTCGGGTTCTCCAAGCTGGTTGAAGAGCTTGTGCACCTTGCGATGGTCGTAGCTGACGAGGACGAGGAGGGCGGTGTGACATGGAGGCTCCTGGGGGAGAGCCCGACGACGATGTGAGGATACGAGCCAGCGGGAGATGTTCCTTTGTAGTCTTTGTTGAAAAGGGGCCTGGGAATTGGTGATTGTTGCGTTTTGTACGTGTTAGTGGAGGGTAGGATTAGGGCTTTGGGGTTCAGGCGAGAGTGTAGGTGAGGGTGGGGAGGTGGTGGAGAGTGGTTGCTGAGGAAATTGGGGTTCCGTGTTCAGGACTTCGATTGGGAGGCAGCGGTGGCAGAGATCGACGACGTTTGTTTGAAGAGTCAGAGAATTATCGCTCCCGCGAGTGCGATTGTCACGGCGAATGCAAGTGCTCTTGCAAGTGACATAGATTACACCACTGCCTCAACATGGATTTACCCTGGTGCAATTTGATTCTATGCTTAATTGTTTGTGCATGTTAATTACTTTGGTTTGTTTTGTTTTGTTTTTTTGGTTTTATTTATTTATTTATTTGTTTTTGTTTTGTTTTGTTTTGTTTTTTTTTTGTTTTTTTTTTTGTGAGAGAGTGTGTGTGTGTGTATGTGTGTGTGTTTGCATTGCCTCGGTTGAAGCTTTAGGTCTGAATTGTATCTTGTCACGTGTTTTTATTTTTTATTTTTTATTTTTATTTTCAGCCAATATACCATACCGCGAGTATCAATTCAACATTACAAAGACCGCACTTTTTTCCAACACCCTTGTTTCTCTGCCAACTGGACTTGGCAAAACTCTCATCGCTGCGGTCGTCATGTACAATTACTTTCGGTGGTTTCCAACTGGTATTACTTTTCTCACCCCTATAGTTTATGTGTTATGATTGGCTCTTGACTATTACACCTTGATTAAAAGTCTTTGTTAATTGAAGTTCTATTTGGTGTTTTGGATGATGGGTGTAGCAATTGTGGTTAAAAGAACGATAGATATGATTTCCTCGGTTCTGATTTTGCTACGATTGGCTATCGTCTGCAAGGGAGTACCTCTTTTGTTTGTTACATACTGACAAACATCTGGTTAGTTTGAGGACTGTGCTCTATTTAATGTGGGCTGCGTTGCAATGTCTGGACGGGTGAGGAACATTAATATTGAACACTGTAGATTTTAGTTAGGCAGCTAAAAGTCCTATGTCAGAGTTAGATGCTCATTCTCGCTTCGCTCATTCTCAATTCAATTTGTAGGAAAGATTGTCTTCACAGCACCATCCCGACCTTTGGTGATGCAGCAGATCGAAGCCTGTCATAACATCATGGGTATTCCGCAAGTACATTCTCTATTCTCTTTTCCAACATCAATTTTGAGAGTTTTCGTATTGAATTCTGCTATTCCGATTTGTTGTTGACACCTTGGTAACCTTTTTTCAAAAGTAGTAGGTCAATTAATTTTTCTGATCTTGATTCGGAAACAGATACTCCAGCCTCAGCTTTTGCTTAGGCAGATATGGTTTGGTTCGTTGTTTTGCAGGAGATGGCCATTGATATGACAGGGCAGATGAGTCCGCCACAAAGAGCAGAAGAGTGGCGGAGCAGGAGGGTTTTCTATGTGACTCCACAATGTTTAGAGAAAGATATACAATCAGGTGCTGCCACCCTGACATCAAAGCGCTTATGTATATGGTTCTTACTTAATGAGCAAGCTAGTTTTCTTAGCGTTTGTTGATACTTCAAGATTAACAATCGAAGATTTTAGTTTTGAACGATGCGCTCGGTACTCACCTAAAACCAGTGACGTTCTGGGTGGGTAGGTACTTGTCCAGTAAACGATATAGTGTGCTTGGTTGTGGACGAAGCTCACCGAGCAACTGGCAACTTTTCTTACTGCGTTGTCACCCGTGAGGTTTGCTTTTTCATTCAAAGCATCGTTAACCACCATATGAATATCATTGGCTTATCAGATTGTTTATCCTTTTGATTTTGTATGTTTCTAAATTTCTTGTTAGAGACGCTTTCAGTGAATTGAAGATCGCAGAAACCACTATTTACTAGTCATGTAAACTTATATCATGCTCCATCCGGCTATTTCAATGCAGCTTTTGGCTCGGAATATAAAGTTCAGGATATTGGCTTTGACTGCTACGCCAGGCTGTAAGTTTTGAAATCCAATGTTTACCTCGAAATGCTTTAACTCTATGGAAAACATAATCAGATATCTTTATCAATGATTCGCTTGGATTTTGCAGCTAAACAAGTTACCATTCAGGCAGTCGTGGATAACCTTCTTATGTCATGTTTGGAGTACCGAGATGAGAATGATCCTGATGTCAGCCAGTATACACATAATAGGAAACTGGAACTTATTCAGGTACAGAAGAGATCAAATTGCTGTGGGTGTTTATATATTGGCAAAGTTATTGCATCTCCTTTTTAATGGAAGCTGGCGATATACATAAGTTCGTTGAAGGTTGAGTTTCTTATGGGTCACTTATCATTGATTTCAATTAATCCACTATAGATGGGATTATTATAGCCTTTGGGAAAGGATTTAGCCACTTTTGTCAACATTGAAGCTCTTCAACTGTTGACCTGACTTGGGACCGTTGTGTGGGATTGTTGATCTTGTCAGATCACTTATGAAGCCACTTGGTTTTTGCTTTGATTTACTCAGACATCTCAGTTTTTTTGTGCTTAGGTTAAAATGAACGCCGAGACCAACAAAATCAAGGATATTTACTTGGAGATTTTAAAGCCTGTTGTTGACAAGCTTTATCACTTGGGAGTTTTTTATAGCAGGGAGTTTGCAAGGGTACGTTCTGATTCTTACCAGTGCTTGTTTATTTTTTATCTGTACCGATATCTGATTTCTCTTTTACTCTTGTATTTATTCAAGCGTATTAGGTTTGCAGAGGCTTTTCCTGAGTGTTTCCTTGTACCTCTTGGAGAGAATTCTGATTGCAATGTCGTGAATAGTTGTGTACGTTTCTTTCAATTTTTGTCGGTTCCTCTGGGTTTTCTCACTAGGTTGAAATTCTTATTGCATTCGAATGTTACGACGTGACTGCATGCAGCTTTCGCCATTTGAATTTATCACAGCAAGGGATAAGTTTCGTCAAGCACCTCCTCAATCGTTGCAGCAGCACCAGTATCGGGAGGTAGAATCTTTTTTTAGTATGGCAATAACCCTCTATCACATCTACAAGCTTCTGCACAGTCATGGTGTTCGACCAGCTCTAGAAATGCTTCAGACTAAGATGCAGGAAGGGTAAGCAGAAACGCTGTTCATTTTCTTCTTAGGTAGGAGCTTTGTTCAAATTCCACGTCTGGTACTTTAGTGATGTGTTCTGTAATCTACATTCTTGCAGGTAGCAACCATTGTATTTTTATTCACGTAACAGTTTTAACATGTGAGATGGCTGTGTTTCTATTCAGCACCATTCTTGTCCCATTTCTTAATATATATAAAATTTCTCGTCTTCTCAGGACACTGCGGTTATTAGCAAGAAATAGTAGGCTACAAGAAATCAAGAATCTGATGCAGGAGAGTGTTGGTCATGGAGCTCCTAGCCCCAAGCTGGTCAAGTTGGAGGCAATCATTCTTCAGCATTTTCGTAAAGATCCATCCTTATTAATATTTTGATATGTCAATGCCTCAGCCCGGTTTGCTTTGTCAAAATTGATTATTTTGGCCTTTTCAACAATTCAGCAAGAGGTAAAACGTTAGTATCATTGACTCACTACTCCTAATCATCGTGGATGAGTAATGCGCCTGACCTCAATGATTGATAAACTGTGGTGATAGGTGACCATGATCCGCTGACAACCCGAGTGATCATATTTACCAACTTTCGTGAAAGTGTCAAGTACATCTCTTAATCTTTCAAATTATCAGCAGTTGGTCTTTGTTTACATTGTTGAAAATGTTTCAACATTTATTTGAAGCTGGCTCTCGTTAAGCTGCGTGTACTCAACTCCAAGAGCCTTGTGCGCGCAGGGATATCCTTGAAGCTCTGCTGAAAGTTGGGCATATTGTGAAAGCAATGGAGTTTATCGGACAGAGTTCAGGTTTATGTCGCTAACTGAACCTAACATTGCTTCATTCTCTTTCATCGAACAGCAATTAGTAATCAGGGTGTTTAAACACCGGATTTGCTTAAATGACGTTTGCTCTTGAATCTGCTCGTTCAATCCTCTCCATTTAACATATCCTGTTTGAATAGCTGCGTAATGCTACTTATTTATTTATTTATTTATTATTGTTTTAATTTACTCCCCCCCTTTTCCAAATTAAAAAAATTAAGAATAAATAATAAAATTGAGACAACTAGCTCTGATATTTGAAGTTATTGGAGGCTTACGCATGGGACATGTTTATCCAGGTAAAGCATCAAAAGGACAAACTCAGAAGATGCAGCAGGCTGTCCTGCAGGTAACGAAACTCGGTCTTAATAAGCGACATTTTTATCCTCTTTTTGTTACTGGCGAAATGGTAAATTGTATTTGTCACTCTATCTGAAGCGGGGTCATTTTCTGTGTTGGAACTCGCAGAAATTTAGATCAGGTGGCTTTAATACAATCGTGGCAACATCCATAGCTGAGGAAGGGTTAGATATCATGGAAGTGGATCTAGTTATTTGTTTTGACGCGAATATATCTCCTCTACGCATGATTCAGCGAATGGGTCGCACAGGAAGGAAGCGAGATGGAAGAGTGGATATCCTTATTAATACGTACTGTTTTGAATAGACTCTTCTACTATGTAGCTTTTTGAGTTATTTTGTGTTTGATTTTCTCTTATTGACTTTAATTTAGAAATTTCTATCATGCATAATTAGTGTATGCTCTGACGTGCTGATCGCTGTCACTTAGTTTGACCTTGACAAACGACAGCACTTGTGTTAGCGAGTGAAGGGGCAGAGGTACAAGGCTATCTTAAGAAACAGGCGAAGAACAAAGCCCTTGGAAAACACATGCAGCATGGAGGTGTTAATAGCTTCAGCTTTCACCCCAGTCCTAGAATGGTATTGTTTCCATCTCGGCGTTTGAACACAGCTTTTGGTTTTGGAGCGAGGGTGAATGCCAAAAGTTTACCTATTGCAGTTATTCCATGCAGCATGGATAGTTGAATGCCAGGCGATCTACTCTCGATGTCTATCATCCATGATAAACTCACCCTATACCGAAAACAAATGTCTGCAAATGATCAAATTTCTGCTCGACGTTCTAGATGAGCGTGTAATTTTTTCTTAATACAAACAAGAATGAATAATGGTTCTTGAACTATCTCCCTCACCTTATATTTGAGACTGATTAACAGAAACCTGCCATGAATCTAAAGGACTATTGTATCCGAGGGAAAAAACCATTATTAATGTTTCATTATGTAGGTACATAACTTTTGGCACATCTGGCTTTGAAAATCCTGTGGATAGACGATTCTTAGAGAATGCATTAAAACATTGCATCTTTGTCTCACTAGAATTCATCAGATGCTTGTTCTCTCCCAATTTTTTAAGTTATGCGAAGTTCTTATATAGTTGTGTACAGGTTCCCCACATGGTGAAACCACAAGTTGAAATGACGGAGATGAAGATCGAGCAGTATGTGCCTCGTGGTAAAAACAAGTCTGTGGAAGGCGTTGCTGTTCCTGACTCAGAAGGAGACGAGCTTACTGAAGAAGAACAAGCATTGTTGCGGAAATATGCATTACCTCCGGGCGCAGAACCGTGGAGACCGTCTCTTATTGCTTTCCCTAAATACCAACTCCTTCCAACCCCTGTACATGCTGTGAAACATTCCACTCGGACTGTAAGCATGTTCATTGATGTTCTTCGAAGTCTTCAAGAGCCTGGTTTTCTTGGTAGTGCTAAGGACAGTCTTCCCAGTCAGCTCGGGGTCAGTATCTTCCTCCTTTCTACTGCTAATTTCGTCTGTTTACTATTCTCAAACATGCTTTTATGTTCTGTTCTCATACCTTGTATTTTTTTTCCACAGTTTGCATCTTTGAGTATTGCTCAGCAAAACCTAGACACAGGCGCAGCCATACCTACAGGTATAATTTGCACCTCAGAGAAGGCCCCTTGTGCTACCTTTCATGTTGAATACATAGCTCAAATACTGGGTATGGCCTCTATCTGTTTTAATAAGTTAATCTACTTCATGCAGGTTCTGCTGTAGTCAATTCTCCTGTGAAAACCTTTGAGGACAATTTGGATGAAGATGAACCAGTTGATCAAGAAATGCCCTTCAACGAGGCTATTTATATTGAAGATCCTAACCTTAGAGGACCTCAAGCGTTTCCTAATGAGCTCAAATCGTCACAACACGAGAATGTGATTTGTAATGATATTTTGAATGCAACTGGACGCGTAACCTTTCTTGAAGAGAATACACCGAGAAATGATTCTTCTCCGATCAAGGACACTATGAGGAAATGTTCAACAGTGCTACCGGTTACAATACACTCGCATCAGTTCCTTTTCAACACTTCAATAGTCTATAAAAACTCAGCAGGCGAGCTTGAGATTGCATCACCTCCGGAATGGCGACCGAGAGAAGTCACGAACGTTCCGGATGACCAGCTGACAACCCTGGGCTCGTCTCCTCAGCGTGAGGCTCCCCAAGACGATGATGAGTTCTTCATAGCGGGTACACCCGAGGACAAACTCCCGAGAGCAGCAACTTTAATGGCAGGATCTTATTCAGTCGCTGTGAAAGAAGTGACTGCAGCGGATAGTTTCATCTCTCCTGCACCGGTTCCATCCCTAGCGCATGTGTCCACATTATCTCCGATTTTAGAGACCCCGGATTTAAAGAAACATGAAACTACTCCGCCCTATAGATCAAGGCTTCGGCCTCCTCTTCCTCCTAGTCTACGTCGTGAAATTGCCTCAACTTCCAAGCGAATATGTGAGACCTCCGGTGATCTTCCTCGTATGCTGGAGTCGGTTTCAAGGGCGGTTATAACTAACAGTGACGTTGTTGAAGTTGAAAACAAAGCTCACTTGAGCCTTGACACTTACGTAGCGTCTCAATCTCCAGCAAAACCCAAAGCTCTGAACTTTGATGACATTGCAGTTGGCCATAATGGGATGCCAGAATTAGACAAGATCAATGCTTTTCATTCCAGGGAGAAAGTTCAAACTCAGCTGCCACAATATCTGCAGAAGTCACCAACTGTTCAATTTCAATCTCTGCAGAAGTCATTACCTATTCAACATCAAGCTCAGCAGAGGTCACCACCTGTTCAGCCTCAATCTCAGCAGAAGTTATCTCCTGTTCAGTCTCTTATGCAGCCTCAATCTCAGCAGAAGTCACCACCTATTCAGTCTCTTATTCAGCCTCAAACTAGAGATCAGAAGACACCGCAAACCCCACCTATCCTGTTGCATGAGACGAGTCCACGCAATCCACAAACTGCCCGTGATGTGCACATCTTGAGCTTGAGCAAAGGGACTCCATCCACGGGGCAGAATCGGTCACGGAAATTCAAGCGCTTGAAGAAAGCACGTGATTTGGTGCGCACCACTCAACTAGATCAAATGAACAAGAAAATGCGCGGAAGCTCTAAACAAGTTGAGCATAAGCAAGTTGCGACGAAAAAGCATACACGCTTAGGTGGTAATCTGCTTTCTAAATTTCTGTATTTTTGTCTTTTAAGGTCATGTGATTTTTTTGTTATACTGGGATATGAACCTCCGTCTTTGTGTATTCATTCTAAAATGGTATTTTCTTTGGTTTCGTCAATTGACATCTACTGAGGTGTACTAACATAAATTTAATATCTTTAGGAGCCTAAGCAATTCCGATCTTATCAAGGAGTTATGAACCTATGATTATGGCTTCTGAGTTGAAGGTTTGAACTGCTGCAGGAAAAGTGCAACGAAGATTTGCAGTCCATCCTTTCATTGATGAAGAAGCAGAGTACGTTCCCCATACACTTGTCGTTATTGAACACTATTTCGCGTTGATATGCAGACTTCATGCTCTACTAGCTTGCTATGGTGAAACTGAAAGTATAATGAGGTGTGCATTTTCTGACACCGTCCAATTTCCCTGTATTATAGGGAATCATCGGACGAGGCGGTCTCAACTGACGACTCAGATACTGAAAGTGGGGAAGAAGAATCACAAGATAGCTTCATTGATACTTCCAACTCTCAGCATCTTCACTCTGGCTCAATCGACATGATGGCAGTTTATCGGTACTGCGTTCTAGTCAAACCTATGTTGTGTCTTACTTCGTGGCGTTTGCTATAAACGGTTGCTAATATAATTGAATGTGCGATTCCTATTTGCACTTCCAGTTGTCTTGTTGATCAGTTCGAAAGACCTTGTTATCCAAGATAAACGGGATGAACTCGTACTATTCTATATTGTGCATTATCAGTAATGGTTATCGGGCCTTGAAATTGATCTGGACTAATGAGTTCTTTAAGTGAATGGGGTAGTAACCTTTTGTGTGTGGATATACTCAATTCAATTTCATCTGCGATTCCGTTTGTTGGATAAAGTCATGAATGTGTTTGCTTGTGCAGACGATCCTTGCTGACTCAATCACCTGTGGGTGGAGGCTATCTTGAGGTTACCACACCAACTGCAAACACCTCTATTACCTTGGTCTCTTCTGACACTGGAGAAACACTTTCAAGGCGTAGCAATGAGCCTCCCTCAGTTTCGAGGATTTCATATTCTGCACCAATCCCTCTGGGGTGCTCTAAGCGGAATGGTAATTCTGTCCCAAGTCGCCCGTTCAAGTGTCCTGCAGATGGTAAAGAGAATGTTCCTCCGAACAGTGTAGATGCAACGCCAGTAACATGTGCAATTTTAGACGGTGAAGATGCAGATGACGGAAGGAAATCCTCGGAATCAAGGAAACGGAAACTGAGCTTCCATCTGCAAGAAGAAGACGATGTGTTTGCTGGGTTGGATCTCGATGCACTAGAGGAGGAAGCCACTTGTCAGGCTCGTCTCCGATCAACTCAAGGCGTCTGTTCGTCTGCCGTTATGCCATCATTTGATCTGGGTTTCGAAGATTGATTTTGGTGCTCCTTGCATCTTTTTTTCCCAATTATTTGCGGATTGTTTATCACTGCTGGTTTGAAAAATGAGGACCAGTACGCATGTTCAAATCATTAAGCCAGATCATTCGAGATATGGAGCTCAGTATGTAGGTGAGCAGCAGGTCACTTAGGTTCTGGGGGGCTCCTCAAAATCGACTCATTATCAGGTACCGCTTGCCATTTTAAACCCATCTTTTTATTGGTTCATTATATGTTCATTAACCTATCCTTCTGCGATGGGAGTCTAATAATATTCGACTTCGAATAAGGAGACAGTGTGGAGAACCTTCATGTTCTGTACGGTATGAAGCTAAGAAATTATGTGCAACTTATCGATTTCCTTTCTTGGCAGGTTTAGCAACGGGTCGTTTCAACAAATTGGTGAGCGGGTATAAGTGTAGCTTTTGGTATGGCTATTCATCTTTCTCCCATATTACGATATTAGATGTTTCATATGTTCAGTGGAAGCACAGTCCGACGATGGTGGAGGGCTATGATTCTTTTATTCAAGTTGAGAAAAAAGTCTACTCTTCTTATGTACAACTAAAACACAAATTCCAGATCCATTTTCCAAAGGGGGCACCTTAGAAGGTCAAGTAGTGCAGCATCAAGTACACGCTAATTTAACGTTAAATTAGTTAACCTGTTTTAGGAGTTTCCAACTTATACTAATACAATCAATTTTTGAACATTTTAGTTCAGTTGAACAGTACTGATAGGATTTGTTTATTCGCATGGTTTCATAAATTGAGTTCACACAATCAGGACACATTCGTAATTAACTGAGCATATAAATAAGCTTTACTATATCATACAGTCACTCTGCTTATTGTATACTAAAAAATTGCAAACATTTTTTACATTATGAAGTGATTCTATCTATATATATATATATATATATATATATCCGTACAGTTATGAAGAGAGACAATGCTGAGCAAGACAGCAGAGGAATGCAAAAAACATATAAGAGAAAAACACCATACAAGAATAGGAACAAATGGGACAAAAACCATGCAGGCCAGCAGAGAGAGGAGAAAGAGCATGATTCATGATCGATTCCTTTACTTCAGGACCCAGTCAGGTCAAGCTTGCTCAACATCACACTCCAACCGTTGTCTTCCACTTGTGAAGCACCATGCTGTGCAAACTGCTGTGGTTCTGACAGCAATTGCCTGTGCTATTCTTCTATCATTACATAAGTGCACAATGGGATGACTGATTCCCCATATTTTCAATGAAACCACACGAAACCATCTTAGTCAGTTGCGAACGATCTTAGTCAATTCTCCAACGAAACTTCCAAGAGGAAGATTCACTCGATTGCAAAATTCTCTCAAGTAAAATACCCAACCAGTCCTAATACCAGTGTAAGCAGCAGCCACGCTTCGTTGGAAAGGAGGAAGTTGCAATTTCCTCCTCTTTCTTTTGGCAAATGCGGCGGTGTATGGCAATGCGAGGGGTGTTTGCGAGGTTGGGTTCACATCAGATTTTCTTTGGACCAACTAATTAACTTTACCTTTGAGCTGCGTGTTATCATCCAATGGAAACTTAGGTTGCAATCTTGCACATGCAAATACTAAGCTCTCAGGAATTGCTTTTTCAGTGTATTCTTCTGTTGGTACAAGATTTTCAGTGAAGGGATTGTGTGTAAACTCTGTTTGGAAAATATTGAGTCGATCTTCCCAGGATGGTTTTGTTGTAATTGCCACAATAATATCAAGACTCTTCACACTAAATGGTTGAAGTACCACCAGGCAAGCTAGTTCGTTTCTCTTTGAGGCCTGCCTTTTGAAGAAAACTGGAGTATATGGAAACACAGTTACTGCATCATCTTCTGAAATTACCGACACAAAGAGTATTGCTGGATATTGGGAAAAGATCGTTGTCAGTTTTTTTCAGTTTTTCCATTATCCCCCGACGTGCATGAAATCATCGTCATCGTGCTTTTATCACGTTGCGTACTCCAAGCCAAGAGCAACTGCCGTTGCTACATGGATTCTGTCTTTTCTTTCTGCAACACGAGGGGGGTTGGCTCTTTTTCCTATCAAATCATGAAGAAAGCTATTTTTATCTGTTCTATTTCACACGTTCCGGGTAAGTCAAGAGCAACGGTTAAATGGTTTGAGCGGATGGATGCAAGTACATGAGCATCTAAAATGCTATCTACTTAGTTACAGGGGCAAATCATGGAACATCTTATCACATATTGGATCATATATCTAGCTTGGTTGGCTATTGTATCCTAGTTTGGATCGTAAATAACCAAATAATGAGGTGGAGTTTAGGTGTTTTGTAGAATGATAATTCCATGCTTAGATCTTGCATTCTTTTTTTTGCCATCCACATGATATTACATCCATTCAAAAGTATGGTACTGTAAATTTGGTTGTTTCATGATTTAATTAAGTCTTGAATACTTTATGAGAAAGTTCTACCACATTCATTTATTCTAGCTTAGATGCCTTGATGGATCTTCTTGTCATTCTATGTATACTTCTAAGTATATCCATGTATACTTTTAAGCCAATCCATGTAAACTTTTTAGTGTTTGTGCTTGGTTGAAGCCTTCAAGTTGTGAATCTAGTTGGGTTCACATTGCTTCATATGACTCATATTTCTAGACTTCATTTGAACACCCGCGCGATGTGCTAATATACGACTCAGAAGCAATTGGTGCTTATTTAGGGTCTCGCTTCGCTCCATTTCTGCCAGGAAATTTTCTCCTAAGGACTTAGATATCTGGAAATCCTTTCCGGTTTTGTCTGAGTTATCCACATTTGTGAGTATTGTGAAGCCGGTAAGAATGGGCTTATTCTGATACAAGCTTCAGAATAAGCGCTCTGCAATATGAAGGAGGTCGAAGAAAAGCCAGAAATCACAGCATGTGTATCGTGGCCTGCTGCAAACGATTTTTAAAAATTTAAGAATGCTGAATACCATCCGTGCTGATGTATAATACACTTCATTTCAGTAGTTTTGATTTTATAAGGTTGCCTCAGCGCCGTCTACGTCTGCGGGTTCAGGATCTGTTCTACCATCAGTGTCTTTTGAGGCATACTGCACCCTTTGTCGGAAGTTCGGTTCCCACGATGAAACGTCCATGAGGTGGAACGGTTTTTCTTTCCGTCTGCATGGTCTGAATTGGTGGAAGTCTTCTATCCACCATCTTGCTGTGTACATATCGTATAATCCTAGTCTTTGACCATCTGTGGATTTAATGCAAATCATACCATTTCCTGCCGACGATTCAAATGGTTTGTTTGCATGCTTTTCTGTGAAGAATAAATGATGATAAACACATGGTGGTGTCTCGCTGATCCATAAAAACCTGCCTGTTGGTACAGGATTTTCAGTGATTGGATTGTGTGTAAACTCTATTTGGAAAATAATAAGTCGATCAGCCCAATATGGTTTTCTTGTGATTGCAACAACAATCTCAGGGCTCTTCACACCAAATGGTTGAAGTACCACCGGGCAAGCTAGTTCCTTCTCTGTGTAGCCAGCCGGAGTGAACGGAAATACAATTGCTACATTATCTTCTGGAACCACCGACACAAAGAATATTGCAGGATTTTCGGAAAGATCGACGCAAGTTTTATCATTTTTTCGTGGAACTCTATACTTTCGATCTTCGTTATCCATAACTTCCTTGATATTTCCGAGTGCAAGAGCTCCAAAGCAGACTGCCATCCACTCTTCATTTGCAAGACTTGTTACCATTGCAAGACTTGTTCGACCAACATCATCCGGCATAGTCTTCGCAGGACATGGAATTGGACGAGTATAGGACCATCTACCCTGTTCTTTGGACTTGTACACACAACACACAAGCTGGTTCTCCTGGTACTCATCGAATTTCCTTTCTTGTTTACACCCCATAACAACAACAACGTAGTGACGAGTCGGAGGAGGAGTGATCTCCGGGACTCGTCCAAAACACTCGAAGTACAACCTCCACAACCTTTGAAATGGTCCTTCCATGATTTCTTCACCTACTACTGGAACTTGCACAGTGTCCGACGAATGAACAGACAAGCTTTGTTGCGAGGATGGATGAAGTGCAACTCCAGCACCCAGTTCTTTCAACTCATGATCCAAATTCGCTTGCCGACTGGTTCTTCTTCCCATGGCTGCGGCGTTTCCAGGTATACTCATTTTCCTCAACAGTTGTTTCTCTAATATCGTACCTCTTCTGGAAGCTCGCTGCACAACTGCCTCAACACCTACATCTAAGTGTCTAGCAAGAGGCGCATCTAGCTTCTCTTCAGAAGGTTCTGGCGGCGGTGGCGACGGCGACGGCGGCAGCGGCGGAGGCTCCAATTCCGCAAAACCTACAAATCTGATGCACGCAGCTTTGGCATTCAATGACATGGTTCTCACAAACGGCGGCAAATACATGAACTCCTGAGTGACTGGGTTGCAAATCAACAAAGAGCTTTGCCCCCCCAGATAGGAACCTCGTGACCAGTCCTTGGGTTTGATTGGAACTGATCTACCTCCAAGCACAAGCGGGCACCGGCTAGTAAGTGGCGATGGTTCACCGTCATGGTCGAGAACGCCGGTCCACACCATTCCTCCGTCGCAGACAAGCAAACCTGCGTCGCCGCCGATGACGCTGTGGATGCCAAGGGGGAGGAACTGCAAGCTTGGCATAGTGAACCAGCATCCAGGCGTGCGCTTGCGATTGTGCAGAGGAGGGAAGTAGGCGAGCACTTGGAAAAGGCCAGACTGGGTGTCGACGAGGGCGGGGGAGAAGCTGTGGTACTGTCGCGTGACGGGGTTGCGGAGCTGGCTGGGATTCCAGTGCTGCAGTGCATCTCCGTGCAGGCTGTCTACGGAGAGTGCGACGCCGCGGTCCAGTCGGCGCCACGCTCGATCCAGCAACTCCGGGGGGCCTTGTGTGAAGATGAAGCCAAGCTGATGGGGTGTGTATTGCTTCCAATGTCCTCCGCCTTCTCCTTCTTCTTCTTCCGATTTTCTCTCGAAAAAATCGTACTCGCTCCATGGCTGCCGCTCCACTGCCGTTTCCTCTTGCTTCCCTGCTTCCCCGACTTTTTCTTCAGCCATGATCTTCGAATAGTTTGTGTGTGTGTGTGTGTGTGTGTTTGTTTGAGAGAGAGATGAGGGGTTTTCAGACGAGTTTAAAAAACTTGAATGGTGTAAGATATTGTGAAGTAGTCATTATGGTTTGTTGATTTCGCAGGAGATTTATCACTTTCACCTGTTACATGGAATTTGTGTGAGAAAAATGTGATGGATGTCTGTGTGTATGAAAAAGAATTATCTGACGTATGTGATGATTCTAATGATGCATGATGTTGAATGTTCAAGGTGAAAACACATGCAGTCAGAGTTTTTCGTGTAGTGATTTTTATATGAAATTTGTGCTTGAAAAAATTGCTTCATTGATTTTTTTTATTTTTTGGCTTGATGTACATGCAACCAAATTAAATGAAATGTTGAATTTCGTGCAATCAACAATCAATAAATAAATATATAAAACGGTTCAAACCCTTAGGTATTGAAAAGTTGTGACCATTCCAAAACATTGCAAAGACAAAAGAATATTTTGTACTTAAAAAATTTCAAGTGTGCAAATTGCAATTTACATGATACTTCATCATTTTGATCTGCAGTAATGATTACTCATTAATTTTTTAGATCTTAAAAATTAAAGGATATATACAAGAGAGTATACTTATCTCGAACTGAATATTTCTCACGTTTTCTTGATCATAAGCAGTCTCTTCAAAAGCAAATTTAATTTTGAAGTGGCTATCTCATCGGCACACATTTCTGTATACAGTTGCTACCTGGCAAATTATATAGGACTAGTACCCCATTGATGAGATATTTTGTGCACCATCGATTAAATTGGAACATATTTACCAGAAGTTATGTTATGTTGCTCAAAACAGGACAACATGTGCACATGCATGAATGGTCTCATTTGGAATAGCATGATGAAGTGGGCTCTAAATGCTGCGTTGTTACGAAAACAACTTGCGCATTACTGAGTAAAAAATAACACTCATATTTAACTAGTATATTAGTGGTATGTACATGAACGTCTTGGCCATCCCCAAATGACGTTGCACGATGAGTTCTATACAAGAAAATTACATCGCCATTTTCAATGAGGGGTTGAGGGATAGCATGAGCGCTGGTTGAGAGTGATCGTTAGTGTCCCCCAACCACGAACGCAGAATTATTCATTGTCCCATGCGTTGATCCGAGCCAGTGCCTTTCAACTGGAGGGATGATAAAGCATATATGTACCTGTACAATTGTTCACTAGCTCAATGAAAATTGTTCATGGAGAGTCCCTCGCATGGAGACGGCCTTTACAACGCCATAGGTTGTTCTTCGAGGTGATCATCATGAGCTTGCCCCAAACTGAACAAGGAACATGATGAGAACTGCTTCTTGCATAATCTGGACATGCTTGTTTACCAAATTCCAATCATACGATCTCCTCCTTCCTGTGCACTTGCTCGGAACATACTTGGAGTGTTGAAAGCCATGGCTACTTCGCCTGAGGCAGAGACTGCAACCAGTCCTCCCATATTCTCTGGCAGCTTCTCATGGACTACTTTGTACACAGCCTTGCCAAGGGGAAGATCCTTGTATTCCATTATGGCTGCAACTTCTTTTGCAACTGTGTGTTTGATGAATTCTTCCCCTCGCCCTGTTCCTGACACTCCGCAGAGGTGATTTGCGTACGTTCCCGCTCCAATTATGGGCGTATCACCTGTGTCACAAGGCTTTAGAAAGTCAAATAGTGCTTCGACACAAGAAGTGGCTTAAACAGTGGGAACATTGCGGACAAAATTCAGAGTTGATGCCGTCATTAATGCATTTGAAGATTCAAATGAAAAAGGAATACATAAAAAGAAGTTACAAAGAATTGCTTACCGATTCGCCCAGACATTTTATTCACAAGGCCGCCTGTGGACGTAGCTGCCGCACAGTTCCCGAAAGAATCCACTGCAGTGCAACCTACGGTTTCAAATTCTGCCTTACAAGCCTGATAAAGAGCACCTTTTTTCCTATGCACATGACCACAGTCAAAACGACCGTTTGTCTTAGCATACTCATGTTCCCTGTGCACAACAGGCTCATGATCAGGGTGGACGATGCCATTTTCGTTGTTACAGGAGAACTTATCGCCCCTACTATTAATTAAACCTGGTGTGTAATCGCAAAGGTCCAACTGCACAATCATCACCCGCGAAAACTAATATGAGCATCAATAGCAATAAATCAATTTGTTAGTATGTTCGCTTCATCTGGCTCTACAGAATATTTACAGATCAGATGTTCTGCTCTAATCCGACGTTGCATCAAATAATTTTCATTACGCCAGAGCAATCACAATTTCATTTCAATTCTATCCAGAAGTTTTTCACCTCGATAGAATTTGTTTTCTTTGCCATCTCCAGCTTCTGTCTGTTCTCCTCCGTGATGAAGGTTTCTGTGTCTGCCATCTCAACTCCCTGAAAGGCAGAGCAAGGTTAGAAAATCAACTTTCGCAGTAGTAATGAAGTCTTTTATTTCTCTGCCATTCAATAACGAGAACTGGTGGATGATGAAGTAAACATTGGTTACTGAAAATTGATCCTACGTTAAATAAAGGGTATTATGAAAATAAAATAAAACAAAATAAGGCTCGAAATAGGACTGCTGTTTCGAAATAGTTAAAGATATGTTCACAAGAATCTCAACAACTTCAACATCTGCTAAACCAAACAATTCAAGCAGCTTTTACTTGAGCAATCTAAGCACAAGAGTGTTGTTATGACCTGCTGTCTCGCAAACTCTTCTGCTCCGTTGAAGGCAAGGTAGACATGAGGAGAATTGTCCATCACTAGGCGAGCTAGCGAGACTGGATGAACTACAGTGGAAAGACCAGAAACAGCACCACAATCTTTTGTTCTCCCGTCCATGATACTCGCTTCCATCTCTACGGTGCCCTGATTTGTCAGCACAGACCCTTTGCCAGCGTTGAACAGCGTGTTCTCTTCCAATGCTCTCACCTACTCACAGGTGTTAATATTACTGTACTTAGCTTGAAAAACATTTCAATCGTTACTCTTCACCATCCCGCAAATCTTTCAATATGTTGCAAGCGGCAACAGGCTACAATCACATCCCTCAATACAAACGTTCCAATTAAGAAAACTGCTATGACAAAGATAACAAATAAGGAAACAAAATTATGGCGCTTCACAAGTTTAACTGGTCACCAGCCTATCTGCGGGGGAGTGCAGCAAGAGAAACATAGCAGCAACATTTGCGAGAGTTCCTCAATACATAACAATTTGTTGTCTGCGCTCCACTGAACATAATAATCCCGCTTCAACTAACTTTGACTTTCAATGAGCTGTCGAGAAAAACTGGTCAACGACTTCCAGTAGATACATCACGCAACTGAAATTGCAATTATGAAATTATGACAGAGAATGTTAGAGGATGCCACTCACCACAAGCTCTACGGCTTCTACAGCAGTGAGGTTATTTTTTAGCGCAGCAATGCCTATTGCTAAAATCTCGTATAAAGCGACTTCAGTTCGCTTCTTCCAATCGGCAGTCATCTTTTCTTTCGCAATCATCCCTGCTCCACCGTGAAAAGCAACCGCCCAAGCTCCCATGGTCGAACTTTTGATGAAAAAAAAGCCGACACGGAGGAGTCAAAGCAGATCACGAAGATCCACAGAGCAGGCCTTCAAGGTAGATGCTGCCTACAATAGCTTGAGCTCAACCGATTCAGCGAAATCAAAACGATATTCTTCTTGAATATGTGTTGCGTACCAGCAACGGATCACAAGATGATACTTCTTTTAAAGGCAGATGCATGACATTTTGTTATTTACAACAACTCCAGGCCTGCGAAGGTAGGAGCAGGACATTACACCTGAGTTCTTGCAAGAACACTGGCCACGACCGTCACTATTTCCTGGTAGCCACAACAAGAATCGTACGTAAAAATCCTCTGACAGCAACAAAATTACTACAATCTCAGATCGTCGTCTCTGAAACACCAAAACTCAGACTCGGCGAAGGGAGTGAGATGCAGTCACGAGAAGGACCAAACGCAGGAGCAACTGGCCGGTTGGTTCACCAAGCTGTGAAGCACTAGTAGTGAGAGTATAACGGCAAGCCAGGAGAATCTTAGAATCAGTGTCCACCTTTAAGAAGCGGTCCGTGCTGAAGCAGATGCAATGAAATGCTGTAATGGTTCACAGCCAACGGCGCGTGGACATAATGGCGTTGCTGCTGCTGCGCAGTGAGAGTCAGCGTGAAGGTAACCACGAATGACCCGACAATGTAGTAGAAAAGGAGGATGCAAAATACGAGAGGAGAAGGATCGATGAGAAGCTGATTCAATGAGGCAATGGCAAGCGGCTTAATATGCTTGGAAACCAACCAGGCCGCAGCTATGGAGAGTTCGGCAAATCCCCCGGGAACAGGTTGAAGACGATGAGGGAAAGTAAGAATTCTTCAAATCGGTGAGAATATCGAGGAAGTTCTGATTTTTTCTCTCCACTGCCCGTCGCTCTCCACTGCCCGCCGCAGAGGCCGTGTCAGACGATGCCATTCATCTCTTCTACCTTATATTCATTCATCCCGAAATTCGAGTGGATGGAGGTCCATCCTTATTATAGAATTGTTTTAAGATCTCTCCATGATGTGAGTGTATGCTTTATCCTTCTCTCTACTTAACGTCCAAAATACTTTACACTGTGTCACGCCCTAAACCAACCCATAGACCTTGTCAGAAGCCACCCTTGTACCAACCCAAAAAAAAACCATACTTCTTACAGAAAGATTCCAAATCCATTCCAAGTCCACCAATGATTGACAAATTTTACAAGGATGAAGTTGGTGGTTTAGTGTGATAGAGGTGGTGGTTTAGTATGTTTTTATGGATGCTTATGGCTGAGTCTATGTATTAGTTCAGGGGCTCAAAGTGTAATGCTCTTTGAAATTTTATATTAATTAAACCACCATGTCTTTTGTAATTTTTTTCTTTTGGGGCACATCAAAACCGTATTTCTCCACCATTTTTTTTTTTTCCAACCCTCCTTAGATAGCTGAAAAACCTTAAGTTTTTGATTTAAGAAATTTCATCATTATTATGTGTGAATTTAGAGTAGGTTTAGGTGAAAGTTTTGATGTTCATTATGAGGTAAAATATTTCAAGTAGTGAACTTAGTCAAATCAATAGAAAGCTTCTTGTATTGATTTCTCTTAACCATTTTTTTAAGCTACATCTACTTCAAATTCCAACACCAGTTACATCCACCATTAGCTGCAAGATCATGAACCTCTAATAAATCCATGGATAGTCTCAAAATTGATCAAGTAGAACATCATGATTGACTTCCTTCACAAATGTTAAAACACTCAGCTTAACACACTGTCACAAACAACTTTGTCAATTATAAAACACTTTGGTCATAAGATCTGTTTTATACAATACTAAATATATGTTACTGTAGCATTTGGTGGATTGGATTTATTAGAGTCTGTAAAAGAATTGGACAACAGTTATACATGTACCCTGTACTGCTGATTATGTTTCTTATGATAATTAGGGCAAGCATAGAATTTGTATTCACATTCCTCAGGACTGGTTTAAGGCATCATTACACAGTAAATTATTACACCAAAACAGAAGCTGTTAATATTAAAATAAAAAATAAAAATAATATCTGCTGAACTGCAGCATTGATGAATCATGTTGATGGAATGTAAGCAACTATTCTCAACATTCCAACAGAATTTGCAGTTCTTTTTTTCTCAATGAATCAGGAACCATGAGCTTTCAAGTTTGCCATATTCTTTTATGAAAATGGCCCCTCCACTTAGACCCTTCAAAAGAAAAAGACTGATTTCTTGGATTTTTATTTTTATTTATTTTTAATTATATTTCATTATATAAAAGGAGGTAAGTTTATTGCACAAAACAAGGAAAAGATGTTTGCCAAAGGCAATGTCTACTTGGCTAAACTATACCATTCAAAAGGGCCAGCATCTATACCATATTTTGTGCCAATTCATAGGAATATAATCAAGCATCCATTTTCAAGCTTCAAGACTCAACTCTGCCAGATATCTCAGAATTCTGTTTGATTCTGCAAATGGTATCCATGGGACACACTCCCACAAATGAATCAAAGGTGGAAATTGGCTCAAGCCCATGGTCTCAAACACTATTTGGTTGCATGCAAACCTTTCTCACTCTCTTCATCCCCCAAACAATCCCTTCTTCTTCTTCTTCTTCTTCTTCTACATCTCACTGTTCTTTGCCTTCACCAATTTGGCAATGGTTCTTGCAAAATATTCGTGACCCATTCTAGTGAATTCCAGAACCATAGTTGAATGTTCTCATTTCCTGGCTGGCACCCAAATGAATAACATTCTTAGTTGGAGGAACCATGTAGTCAACAATTTGCCTCTAAGCCAACACCTTGCACCAGGAATCTCTCAATGGCCACTCAAAGAATCCCATGTGTGGGATCCTTCCCCTTTCTCATGAGATGCTTCTGCCCCCCTCCAATTACTATTCAATTTGGCCTTGTTTGTGAGGCATGATCCACCTAATTTATCTTGTGCCACGCTTCTATGTACTGTGAGCACATGTATGTATGCATATAAAGAACTACTTTCCAAGTCCCTTCTTTCCATTGTGAGTAGGTGAGCATTGGTTAGCTAGGATTTTGTTTAGTGAAAATGACACCATAAGAAATGACATGTGAAATTCTTTGGTGTGAACAAGCAGTTGTATGATGATTTTATATGTTAGTTTTGCTGCTTGTGCATGCAACTCTAATTTGTAGAACAATAAGAAGCTCAGAATTTCTTCTTTTAGCCAGCAAGTAATTTTTTCCTCCCATGGTTATCTGCTTATGATACAAGTTTGAACTGATAAAACATTAGGTTTGGCTGCTGAGTCTGCAAATCAACTTAAAGAACCTAAATGCCAATGCTTGTGGTTTCAATTGTAATTGTTGTTTTCTTCAACTTTGAATTTGACCTTCCAATCTTGAGCAAATTTCCCAGTGGTGCTGGTTTCTACATTTCTATCATCCCATGATGAGTCTTCTTCCAAAGGTAGCAAGCTTGTTGGTGCATAAATGTCAACATTACACTTCAACATGTTGTTCACAGAACTGTTACTTACAGAACTGCTCTTGAATATTTGACATGGAAGCTTGCCATTTTCTTGCATATTTATCAAATGTCAATCATCAATAAATTTTATTTGAGGGAAATGATAGTAGCACTTCTTTCAATGTTTAATCTTGAGCTACACTGTGGAACATGGTTTGTATCAATTTTACAAGACTTGAAGTACATGGCCTTCATGCAAGCAGCATAGTCCAGAGTGTGCTCCTGGATTAGCCCATAACATTTGAACTTAGCCATTTTTTCATGTTCCTCCTTAGACTCTTCCTTCATGGAAATCACAAAAGGCACCAGGAACATGATGGAATCCACCATTGGAATTGGGAGGGATGCATTCTTTATACAAAAAAAGCTCAAAATTGAAGTCAAAACAATCACCTCTGGTTGACCAGCTCCTAGCAAGCCTGATCAACCAACTCAGAAATCTTGATGAAGTTTTATAAAGTTTCGAAACAACCTCCTCTTAGTTAACTAATGTCATACAGGTTGGTTGCCATAGCACTTGAAGAGAATCTCAGTCCCCAGCTTTCATATTTCTCATATAGAAACTATGTAATAGAAATGATTGCTGACGTAAATCTTGAATGAAAGAACATACCTAGACTGGTTTTACTAAATAGACCCATCCATGATGAAGAATGTGGTAATCATGATACAAGTCTCAAATGCATTTTGGTAAGAGAGATTCCACAATCTTGATGAGTTGTATCTTAGGTTTGTTTCTCAACAAGTTGCATCTTAGGTTTTCTTTGTACAAGGTGAGGAGAGCATCCACATGCAAAAATGAAGACATAGATGATGCAAAGATGTGCTAAGAAACTCAGGTGTTGACCTTTGCCTATCCAAAGGTATATATATATATATATATATAGAGGGGAATGTTAAATAGACCTACGCTTTTAGTAAATCAATCCATCTATTTAATTATTTTTCATTTTACAATGGTTGGAATGGATGGGTCTATTTAACATTCTCTCTTATATATATATATATATATATATATATTGAAAGAAAAGTAAAGTTTAAATCTTTGCTAGCCTTGTCCATTGTTGCAAAGAGTGCCCAAAGAGGCTCATCAAACCACAGAGGCAAGAGCTTGCAAGAAGAAGGCTCATTAGGACTTTGTACCTGAGATGCCGACAATGGGTGCCTGCTTTTAACAAGGAGAAGCAAAGAAGTAGGATTGAATTTTATTGACAATAAACATATTACTAAATGTCTAATCTTCTATGAGAATTATACAATATAATTGAAAAAATATCATAAAAAAGATCAAATAATTAAATATTTATATATAGATAACATCAAAAATAATAAGAATTATGAAAATAATGTACTATGTACAAAATAAAATAAAAAGTGACACATTGCAACCATTATATGAACTATATTAAAACTATCACCTATATAGAAAATGGCATAGTTAATCTACATGAAAAAAAATTTTAAATTTAAAAAATGATAATAATAAAGAAGATCCAATCTTTTAAAAACCAAAGCCAGCTTGTTGGATTGTTTGTATCACATATAATTACATTTATAAAGAACTTAAACAATCATTAATACTTTCCAGGTCTTTATAAAACTAAAAATATTTAGCATTCTAATAACATTTTTTCAGGAAACTTGATGACGACATCAAATAAACACAAGTTGATTTGACAAATTTTAGTTTCCAAGATATCTAGATGCTTCCAACAGCACATTAGCACATGCACAAATAGGATTTTTAAAGAATAAAGAATACGGAACAAAGTGAAGGCTTTTGTCTCAAAAATGCTTCATTTTGTTAATTTTATCTAACTTATTCTAGAAGAATGAATATGATGGTTACTCTCTTGTCATCAAAAAACCACACATATGACCAAAATGTGTCACAATGCCATATGGAAGCTAACTTTTTGTGCACCATCAAATTGACTCACTAGTTATTTTAGGACAAAAGAATGCATGTAGAGTGCCAAAATTACAATTTTTAGGTAAAAATGTGCTTAGAAGATGTTAAATGAAGGAGAATAATATTAGTATAAAAGAAATGGAGTCTTAGTAAGTCTTAGAGGCAATTATCTTAGTTGGTTTAGTATTTATTATTTATTATTGAATATTGAGGAATATTTACTAAGGCCAATATTTATATTGGCCTTCTATCTATACACATGATTTATAAAAAGAAACTATAAATATTAATTAGTAGTTAAAAGAAGCATGAGAAAGAACCTCATGTCTTTTTAGTTAGATATATAGAAAATAAGATTTTTATAGATTTAAATTGATTTTATTACTATAAAAATAATTAAGATAGGAAATTATATTCTTAAATTGATATTAATATTATAAAACCATTATAGGAATTTTAGAATTTATTTAGAATTTATTTATATATATTTTAGGAAGTTTTAGAGTAATTTCTAAGACTTTGGTAAAAATGAGTTTTACCACCTTGGGAGCCATTATGAAGAAATGAAGCAAGATTCGATGGCCACACAAGGTTCTTTGACTAGTAGGATATTTTTAAATACCATGGTGAAGTCAAAAATGCAAAAAAATGAGTTTTACTAGTAGAAAATAGGAGGACCAGCAGTTAGTTTAATCCTTCTAAGAAGGGAGGTGTACAAATACCATATGGGTTGTAGCACCTTGGGTATAGGTAGGAAGATAATACTAAGGCCTCAAGGACTCATCGGACAAGGAATATACACTACTTGTGAGCCTTGGTGAGGTTCGAACTCCTGATCTCTTAAGCAAGTTACCCTTGAGGTAAAATTCTTTACTTAACTTTTCATTCATTTACTTGTTATTTTTCAAACCTTCATAATTTATTCATAGAAACTCGGATTTACATGTTTTTTAAACCATTGAAAAGATAAAAAAATTAAATTTCTAAAAATATATTTTTTACTTTTATTTTTTTATTTTTTATTGGATGAAAACTCAGTGAATAGACTATGACTAGTTTTGTAATGTATAATTGCTTGATTGCACTTGTTCCACTTATTTTGTGTTTTTCTTCTTTTGTTCTTGTTCTTACTACTTTCACTTCATACCACCCATTATAAGCAACTCTTAATTGAAGCCATCTTGTAATTGAGTTAAGAAATGAATTTTACACTCATACTTTTCAGCCACTTGATATCATACCTAGTTGGCTTTCTTGAAAGGATTTCACAAAGTTTTGCTTCTCAAAGTACCAACTTTGTAGCCTCTGCACCAGTTTTTGAGGCTTTTAGATACTTGCTGCCAACTTCAATTTACAGAAGTACTTCTTTTGGCTTTTAGAAGTTTTTTTTTTTTTTTTTTTTTTTTTTTTGCTATACATATAGAGTTAAATCTCTATTGTAGGTAAGATAAGGTACATATCCCTGACAAAGTCTAGTTAGGATAGTGAATTATGAATTAGAGTTACTTAAATAATTACTATTTGGATAAATTAACTTCTATTCTCATTTGCTTCCTCTCCATATTGTCAGAACATGGTTTGTACATTAAATCTGTTGAAATTGATTGATAAGATGTGTTGCCTGAAGAGATCTATGTTTTATGATTTTTATTATTTTAAACCATGAATTCCTCTCCTAATTTACTAATTGTAGCCACATCCTATAGTAGACTTGTTTAAGCCTCCAAAAAATCCCATTGAATGCCACATCATTTCTCTCAATCCACAGAACCTATATAAATATTTTTCTGAGCAGTAGCCATAGGTGGTTGGCTTTTTTGAACCATTTTGGAATTTTTTTACTTATTCTTCATCTTCAAATATTTACCATAATTTCATGATGCCAAGTCAGCTAAAAAAAAGTCTTGCCTCCTTTCTTACTTGCTCCGCATTTCAAGTATTTGCTCATTTAAACATAAATTTGGATGGAAGTATATCTCTCAACTTTTGTTCTATGATGTTCTTATGATATAACACAACTAATAGATGAAAGAGTGTAAAAATTATTATAATATAGGAGATCTTGGTTTAAAGTATTAGAGCATATTACTTTAGAGATATAGTTAATAGTCAAAAGAATAGTAAAATCAAAAAGTATCAATATTGCCTTTTATAAATGGCCTTCTACTTACTTTGTTGGACCATAAATAAGAAAAAATAAAATAGATTAGAAAAATAAAGAATATGAGCATTTATAGAAAGAAGTTAAGAGTTGATTTTAACAAAAATTAACTCAAAATAGACAAATTTGATACCCTAGGAGGGCCGGTTATCAACTTGGGTCGAAATCAGACCTTGAGATACAAAACCAAGCATCTATAGTAATGACTTTGTAAGAGTTTTACAAAATCTAGTTTGTTTTTGGATGACTTGGTTTTTGTGAAATAAAATAGGGTTGACATTTTGGACAATTTTAAGAGTTTTGTAACAGATCTACAAGTGAAATTTTGTGGGTTAATGGTTATAGTTGTGTTTAATATGTGTTGTAAATTTGAGCTTGATCAAAGGGTTGGATTGAGGATTATTGAGGTTTTTGTAGGTTATGATCTCAAAATTTAGGGTTTTGAAGACTAGTGAGGATTTTAAAGATATTTTGTAATCTGTCAGTTTGATTGGAGTGAAAGTTATGCATTTGGATAATAGACTTATTTTCCTTTATATGTGAGAATTTTGAGATTGATTGAATGGTTTGATAAGAAGAAATTGGCCCTATAAATTCAGCATTCAGATTGGAGAAGAAGGTTGATCCACATCCGAGCACATTTTTGTGATTATCATCCATTTGAAGTTAAGAATATTATCTTACTCTTTAAAATTTTTGAGCTCAATCCAACAATTGGATTGGAAGAAATTGAGTGTTAAAGTTGTGTATTTTTAAAGGATATTGGTTATTGCTACTAGATATTGGTTATTGCTATTGGATATTAGTTTTTGTTATTGGATATTGGTTATTGCTAGTGGATATTGGTTTTTGCTTCTGGATATTGGTTATTGCTATTAGATATTGGTTTTTGCTACTAGATATTAGTTATTACTATTGGATATTGGTTATTGCTATTGAATATTAGTTTTTACTATTGGATATTAGTTATTGCTACTGGATATTAGTTATTGCTACTGGATATTAGTTATTGGTATTGAATATTAGTTTTTGCTATTGAATATTGGTTATTGCTATTGGATATTGATTTTCGATACTGGATATTGGTTATTGCTACTGAATATTGGTTTTTGCTACTAGATAGTGGTTTTTGCTTTTGGATATTGGTTTTGCTATTGGTTATTGGTCCTTCTTATTGATTATTGGTTGTTGGTACTGGTTACTGTTATCAAATTCGATTATTATTACTGATTATTTGTTGTTATAATTTTTCCTTTATCTTCCACAACCAGATGTCAGGTGCATCCTCAAGCTAAATGCCACATAATACAATAATTTTGAAAATTGAATGCATCATTTTTAGCTGGTCATGGCTTAGTTGCAATAAATATTATATAAATGAAACATTCTTGGCCTAATAAAAATGCCTCAAGTCCTATACCAAAAAATCAATCCTTCTATAATAGAAAGATATATATATATATATATATATATATATATATTTTGGTTCCTTTGCTATCAAGATTATCTTGACTTATTGGAAGTTGCCTATAAAGTATGATCCTTTATTAGTCTAGTCATTTGTTTTGTGATATAAACCTTGTTTTTATTCTTATATGAGTTTATACATGATGTATCACTCTCCTTATTTTGTAAATATGGATCTAGGAAGAAATCCAAAATTTTGTGGCAAAAGGATCTACTAAGTAGTTGATTTAATGTTGCAAAAATATTTGTGGAGTATTAAGATGCTTTCTTAAAGAATACTTCCATCTACGTCTTCTTATGGAATCCTTATAATATGTTAAGAGTGAGCTATTACTGTTGCTGATCAATCTTATTAGCTATTATCTTCCATACTCCTTCTTCATGTTGTCTTAGATTAAAAAAATCCTATAGACCTTGAAAATTTAAGAAGTTGTTATTCTCTTATATGTCTCTATATTTTTGCATACTATGCTTATGTAATTTTTTTACTCTTACTTTTGAAAATTTAGGCCTTATGCTATTGATTTCTTGGCTATATCAAGTATTATTATTGATCCACTCTTCATGACAGTTTGGAGGTAGATATGTCACTTCAAAGAAAAGATCATTTTGAGCTTGTCCAATCTTGTTCTATACCTTTGAGCCTTTCTGACTTTGATGCTTTTGGATAGTAAAAAATTTAAAGTTTGGATGCCACCTACCTTAAAAATAAAATTGAAAGTCGCTCATATAATGTTTCAATATTAAGTATAAATTAGAGTCAGATGGTTTTATTATCTTGATGATCCATTTTACTATTAATGCTACAACTACATCAAAAGAATTGATAAGATTGATACTATTTTTATTAAAATATTGGTAGTGCTATAGCCATGCCTCTTTGGCATGAACATGTTGCATTGTTCTTCCTACAAAATAATTACTTAGTGATTCCTTGAATTTTGCTATTTTCTTTTCTATGCCACACCATTAAGAAATAAAAAGAATATAGTAGATAATAAGATGCTATTAATTATGATTTCTCTTCCTATTTTATTGACCATTATTAAACACAAATATTTTAGATTTTTCTTTATTTTTTGTTAGATGAAGGTATTAACATTAAATGATGATAATAAAATTTCAAATGAAATATCTAAAAATTTACTAATATTTCCACTATCTGTTCATGTAATGTCTAATTCATTTGTTTATATAGGTCTAAGAGGCAAATGAATACTTTTTCAATATCCACTAGATTTAATTCAATTCAATATAAGCCCCTATCCCTAATAACATATTTTTAATATATAAATCACATAGTATATCTATATCTATATCTATATATATATATATATATATTATCTCCTTATACTATTAGTAATATGTTGTTTGTATATTCTGCTATAATTTATTATCTTTGGACTAGAAGTGGTTGTATTCTTTTGATTAGTTTCAAACTTAATTCCTTCCTAATCATTAAATTAAAAGCTTCACCTACAATATAAAATAAGTAGAGAATAAGTGAGCATCCTTGTCTCACTCTTCTTTCTATTATAAAAGGTATTGAGAGTGTCTCATTTACTTTTATATAAGCCTTAGCATCTTTAAATAGTCAGCTAATCATTTCATTGAATGTACTTAATAAATTAATTGCTTCTATTGTAAGAAATAAAAAGTCTTATTCTACTACATCATATACTTTGAAAAAATCAAATTTTAGAAATAATAATACTTATTTTGATTTCATAGCTCATACCATACTTTCATATGTCAATAAAATATTATCTAAAATATATTGATTAGATAATAAAGCACATTGGTTTGAGTTGATAATATTCATAAATATTAGTTGAAGTCTTATTTATATAGTATTTGTATAGATTTTATATCCAACATTAATAAGAATAATTGGTCCCTAATTTAAAAGGTTGTATCTTACTCTTTTTTTAGGTAATAATGCAATTAATTCTTAAGTCACTCTTAATGGAATTTCTTCTTTTTTGAATACTTTCTTAAATCATGACTAAATAATTTGATCCAAAGATATTCCAAAAAAGTACATAAAAATTTAAAATGACTTTATTTAGGCCATAGGCTTTTTTCTTTATTCATCTCTTGCATGGCAAGCATAAGTTTTAATAAAGATATTGGTCTTTTTAAATTTGCCTTCTCTATTGAGACCAATCGGTCTTCTATACTTATAAATGCTTAAAATTTAGCTCCTTTTATTATTCATATACAAAGATAAGTCTTATATAATTTATTATAAAATACTTAATAAATATGAGCCATCACATCATGGTGCTTATGTATCTATTCTAATTTATTTGATAATTTAGTGATTTGTAATACTCTTAATTTTATCCTATGAATCCAAAAGAAGGCTTTGGTGCATCTAATACCTATTTTTTGCTACTTTAGGTAAGCCTTCAAGTTTTTTCTAGTTTTTTTCTTATTTTCAAATTATTATAATAGGTTGATAGAATTTGTAAGTCTTGCTTGGCAGTTTACATCTCCTAGATAGTTCTGTAGTTTGACGACTACCACTACTAGTTAGCAATAAAGATCCTTCTTGTTACAATTTCTTATGGCTACTTAGTTAATACAAAAGGATCTATAAAAATATATACACCATTGTAGTTTACTAAAAAAAAATATAATGACATGTGTACCATTCATATTTTACGTACTTATACTTATACCACTAAGTCCAAAAGAAATTGTGAATTTATGATAAAGACCAACAATCTTTTCTTTTTAGTTTAGAGATGTACTTAATTTAATACTACCAAGTAATTTGAATGGGCATTGTCTCCTAAGATGGTATAATCAAAATTTGGTAAAAAGATCTTATTATCGTAGTTGAATTATATTATATGAAATGATAGAAAATCTTCTTCAATTTGAAGGGCCATTTTTAAAGTACTAAAGATTTATTTTTCTTTTCTAGAAAGGATTGTATCTTATGCATTCAACTTGTTGTATCTCCCCTCTACAAAATTCTAGCTTCTTGTCATAATCCATCTACAATCAACTACAAGTATGTCTAGCAATTTGTTCTATGGCTTACAATGCTTCCATGCAGTATACAAGGCATATACATTTAAAAATAATGATATTAAAATTAACCACATTCTTGAGGCACATCCACTGTACTTGGCCTAAATGAGAGTAATTAGATTATGTCATTAGATGTATCATGTGATGAGAAATCCACATTCTCATCCCCTCCCTTCTCGCTCCCTCTTCATTCATCTTGTAGTTATAAGCCACATTAGTCTCTTAGCTAAAGAAACTTGCTCTTGGCTTTAGCAGGTTGCCAACTTAGCTTAGCTTAGTTCATCTTAATTTATATTCTTATATACATAACACTTCCACCTCTACCAAATATCTTTAGAAATAGTTATGAATTAATCTAGTTTTTTTTAGATCATTTAATTCCTAAAATTTTTAGATTAAGATAATAATCTTCATGATATATATTGAATAGGAAAGAAGAGATAGATCTCTATCTTCAATAAATTATAAGTCATATCCTTCAATGGTGGTCTTCTACTTTGTATAGTTATGTAAGTTGGAGCAAACAGTAGCTATGAAAAGAATTCAAGTATTGGTTTTTATTTACAACAAACTTATTAGATAATCAATTTTGTATTGAATTAGGTAACAATTCGCTAATTAATCTCTGATCTTATAGCCTTTTATTAAAATATAATGTTAAATAATCTAAAATCTTTTGATTAGTTTTTCTCTCTCTTCTTATTTAAGGACTTGGTGATTGAAATATTCATTCCAACCTTACTTCATTAGAACCTCAATGAGTCTCCCAGAGCTAATTATTTGGTCTTAAGGTGTGGCTGCATTAAACTTTTAAGGAGATAAATCTCAACATATATCTTTTATTCAAATCTATATCTAACTAGGTTGCTTTAAATCCAAATGGTATTATTGATGGATTCTTTGGCTTTATTATTATTGCAAGTACTAAATCTTTTTTCCTATTAATTTCTTTAATTTCTAAAATTTCTTCCATCTAGTCTATCTGGCTTAGATTGTATATTGAGTTTGGATGGAGAACATCCTATGTTGTTGCTATAACTTGATTGCTTGATTGTACATTACTAGATTATATATTAACCACAATCAAATGATCATGAATCAATATATATTGTCTCAATAGACCTATTGTATATCTAACACCTTTCCTTTTGCCTACAACTACTACTAAAAGGTCTTATATTCCATGCTTAATTGCTTCTACTTAAGCTCCATTTGTTTTAATAGTTTGATTTTTTTTTTTTTTTTTTTTTTTTTTTTTTTTAATTCTCTTCTTCGATAATTTATTGCATGCCTCATTAAGTTCATTGATATCAAAAAACTTAGTTGTATTGAATGAAGATTCCATTCTTACATTTGCTCTCTACTTTCCTATGTTGTCTGCTCCAAAATTTTTGTGTCAAATTCTTTATATTTATTCTTTTACTTGTTTTAAATTTCCATTTTTCTTCACTTAGGCCAAACTATTGTTCTTCATTAGACTCCTAAGATTGGTTGCAAACCTTGTGGTCAAGGATTCTATTACAAAGGCTATTATTTTTTGAGCATTAGGTGATAGTAATTTTTTTGGCCCTACATATTTAACATATTGAACATTCTTTGAGTTACTTGACTTATTCTATGCTTTTTATTAATGTGGGATTGATGTCGCATATGATTGCATTGCGACATTGTAATTATCATTATATCCCTTACATTATATTGAAAGGTTATTATAGTTCACTTCAATTTGTATACTCAATCGTAGCACAGAATTGAATGCTTTGATAGTTAGGTTGTAGGAATTGCCATTTTTGAATGCAACACAAAAATATTGGTCTGCCTTATATCTATTGCTTTTGTTTCTATTCAAAATATTTTCAAGGCTCTAAGCAATCTCACGTGTACTACTTATTAGTTTATCTGAGATTAATTTTAATGTAGTTCATATTAGTATCTTCATGCTAATAGGTCAACTTTTATTGAACCTCACCATCCATGGTTGGAGAATGCAAGTTCCATATTGTGAGATTTATGGGACATATATGAAGACCTTCTAGGTTTTTTTGTCTTTATTTATGACCTAGAAAAATTCATGTCCAAGATCTTGTCTTAATTGCACTTCTTCCTCGAGTTTTATTTTCATTAGCCTAACTACTTTTGTAGAAACTTTATTAGAAGGTGGCTTCCAACAAAGTATGCTATAATGATGTATTTTTTCAAGTACTCTATTTTAGCTTTAACTTTGCTTTCATCTAATCTAAGTTCAATTACCTAATTATTCAACAAAAAATAAGTACTACTTTTAGAGAGACCATTGGATAGTTTTTCACCTAGTACAACATGGATTGGATTAATCATTGTGTATTTGCTCAAATTAGATATAGTCGCAATCAACTTCAACTCTACCAAATCTCCTTATTATGCTCATTACATCCTCTTTCCTTCTTCTGAGATAGTAGATACTAATAGAGTATGGGCCAAGATAGACTTGAGCATCTCTACATACAAAGCCATTCTTGTTATTGTCTTTATACGAAGACTTGACTCCAATTAAGGGAATCGTCAAAATTCACACCAATTAAATTTAATCCTAAATTATACTGCAATTCCATCATAGTGGTTATTTCTATCACATTTGATATATGGGACAATAAGGATCAGATCAAGGCAATGTTGCCCCTCCTTTAACACTTAGATAACAATCAGATGGCTAAAGGACAAGATGTGTGTAGAATCACTACTCTTAGTGCCTCCTTGCATACTGCAATCAATACCACTAAGATTTATCTCCTTCTAAACTCCCTAGAGATTTTTTTTTTTTTTTTTTTTTTTTTTTTTCTTTTAGAGGATTTTCAAAGTATATGAAGAGGATTTGTGATAGAAAATCACCAGAGCAAAAGTTCATTTTTTCAGCCAAAAAGCATTGTTTATAATTTTAGAAATCCATTTCAATGATTGGCCAATCTTATCACTTTACTATTTTCTCATTTACCACCTTCTTCTCTCAAATTCACCAAAAAATACCCAAGAAAATCTAATTCTCCAAAGTACTTAAAATACTCATCTCTTCATGAGAGTTTATTATATGGCTAGTTCTTTTTCCATGATGAAAATTTTCTCTACTGTCTGCATCAATATAAATGTGGAGATGTTTTAATTTACATACTTGGCATTGGAAGCTATGTCACTGAAAACAAGATAGGCTAAGAGTTGACATGGAATATAAATAAGTTGCTTTAGGTGGTAGAGAGGTTCTAAGCATTATATAAAATTGATGTAGTCTATAGTCTTGAGTATGTCATAGAGACAATCTTTAGAATGGAGAAGGTTGGATTCGAACTCACATGGTCATGCCAACAAAAGTCTAGATAGGATTGAGAAACTTCTCATCTTTGGAGAAGTGAGCTACTTGACTGCAAAGTAGTGCCGTGCCTAATTACTAAGATTTATCATGAACGAGGAACTTTTCAAGCTCCAAATAGGAAGCATCTTGCTAGGACATGTGAGGACAAATGCATGGAAAAAAAGTTAGAAAGGTTTTGTAGCTCTTCAATTATTTTAATTTTAGTATTTCTTCATTTATTTTTAGAAAAGCTCATATCAATGGAATAGATCTTTGTGATCTCTCACAAACAAAAATATGTTAAGAAATATATTTTAAATAACATCCTTTACTTATGTGTTCTGATAAAATACAAACTTTTAACCTTTGCATACTACATCATATTTTGAAAGTAAGATTTTCTTTTTAAACATATTACAACACTTTTAACACTTTTTGTAATATTTTTATTCTATTTTTTCATATTAAAAATGTATTTTACTTTTTTCCTATGAACAACAATCAACAAATATAATTTTCCAAAAATATACAAGATTAACAATATCATTTTTATAATAAATAAATAAATTAATTGATACTTATAAAAACCAATAAATAATTCAAAATATGTATAAAAATATGATAGTTATTATTATTCTGCTTTCTAAAGTAAATCATGATCTATGTTGTATACAAAGAGTGCAATTGTTCAATTTGAAATTGTTTCCTCTCTTAAAGAAGATGCATGCAGTTACCTCTCTTGTGCCATAGAAACCAAGTATTTTTGTACATTAAATCAGCAACTAAACTTAATCTGCTAGAATAGAAGAGATTTCACTCCCCTCCCACCTCTCTTTTTTGAACTGGACATATAGTTGGTTATGAGAACCAATGAATGTTCAGTCCACCCATAAGAATGGCAGAAGTTTGTAGACTAGTTGTCCACAATCCTTTTGTTTGGCTTGACAAACCTGCACTACAATTTGATCTCATGCAAGTGTAATTGTAACTTTCCAACATTAAAAAAGGGAGGTCAGAAGAACTATGGTAAAGCAGACCACATCATTGCAACCCTTCCAACCTACTATTTGTATACCAAGACACAGAAACAAGTTTATTGTGTACTTGTCAGCATGTGGTGTAATTGCTTCCCTGGCCCAACTTCAAGTGATTATTGTTGTGCAGTCAAAAGCAATTCTACATATCTTTGATGAATTTGCCAACTTTGATGAACTTCTTGATGTGAGCAAACTCATATGCCTTTTGGGTGCAAAACACTGGAAAGCAATTGATTAAAGTAGAGGATCCATTTCCGATATCTTAAGCATTTCAGCATATTTGCAATAAGTATAAAAATAAATAAAAAAAAATACCCCCATGTAGAGAAATAGAAATCAGAAAGATTCCAAGTGTTTTCACACAATTTTGTCCAAAAACCAAATGTATATAAATATTTTAGTTGAAGATTCTTTTTGATCCATTTGCTAATTCCATCTAATGATGGATTACAAAATCAACAATCTAATTTTTACAAAATTGAGAAGTGCAACACCTAATTATGCTATCAAGAGAAGTATGGCACTTATTTATGCTATATTATTTTATCCCAACCAATCAACAACTACCACCTATATTAATAGTTCATGCATACTCATTCCAAGTACAATGAGTTTTATTTATTATTCACAACTTAATATCATTTTAATCAAATACCAACCTACTTCTAATCACAACTTAACATCATTTTAACCAGCACTAGACCTATTTGCAACCAACAGATATCACACATGGTTGACAATAAGTTGCCACACTAACAAAAATACCCACCTTATAGGTTAGAAATGGAGGGTGGTCAACAATGGGTCAGTTACCTTACTTAGCATCAAATAAGAAGACTTAGTGAGAAGAAAAAGTAATAAGAAGAAGCATGTCAAATTATTATTTTAACTCTGTTTTATCTTCTTGAATATGTGTGTGTCTTTTACACATTTCTAAATTATTTACTTTCTTTCATTTATTTTGCATGTTTAGCTTTCAAAAGAAATCAATAAATATCATTATATATTATAATATCATACTAAAATTTACGTTTTTTTGTTGTCTATTCTATTTTATAATTGCCATGTTTGTCACATGTCCCTGTGATGAGTACTTTTTGCTCTTATGTTGCTCCTCATACATGCATAATATTGCAAAGATTGAAAGCTATTCATCCAAAATTTGACTTTGAATTTCTCTATTCTTACAATAAAAATAGAAGGAAAAAAAAAACTGTTTGATAAATAGTATAAAGTACTAACCATACTGTACTTACTCAAAAATATAACTATATAGTCTTTTGAATAAAGACTAATAATATATTTTTTTCTTTGGATTTCAAAAGAAAAATTAGTGAAACAATTGAAAATAGAGACCAAAAATAGATTGTTAAATTTTATGATATTTTATTTTTTAGAAATAGGAAATTGTTGTGAAGAGAAACTTTTTACTGATAAAAAATAATGCTTTAGTTTTTCTAAAGAAGATAACTAAATTTTTTATATAATAAATTCATTTTTTATTTTTGTTTTATGAATTAGTGTAGAATTTAAATTTTCGGTTTAGATCAGATATACAATATTAGAAGGTTAAAATGATAAATTAAGTTTTGATTTTAAATATAATATCATTTTAATCTTATGATATTTTAATAATTTAATTATCTTTTAAGTAGAAAAAAGAAGTATTAAGTTAAAAGTTCCATTCAAAAACAAAGTAACATTTTATAGTGTAAATAAAATATACAATTCAGTTTTTAATAAATTAAAAATTGATTCAAATTAAAAAGAATATATATTTTTTCTTTTTTGTATGTAGTAATTAAACTCTTGCAAGATTCTTAACAAAAAATACATTAATATATATATATATATATATATATATATATACACAAAATATAACTAAAATAAAAAATTTATATTCTTTTAAATGTATTATTTTTTAATGTAGAAAAACTAAAACTTTCTTTTTGCAAATAATAGCAATTTTGTCTTATTATTATTTAGTTGTGTTTACATTTTCATAACTCCAAAATTTTGCTTCAACTTCACATATATGTTTATTGATTTGAACATTATATAATTAATCATTCAAAAAGTTCATATTTTTTGGATCTTATTTTTAAAGATTTCATGCTATAAATAAGTTAAGTAATACTTTTTTAAGTAATGTACATATTTTTTAGAATTTTAAAATACACAAAATTTGACTATGAAAGGTACTCATCCAAAAAATCTCAATCTAAGGTTTCTATTCTAAGTGTCTAAAAATAATAATGACTGAGAAGAGTACAATGATATTTAGCTAAACTCTTGAATAGTAATATTATCCTATAGTTCAAATCTTTGTTTGGTTATACTCAAGTTGAAATGTCACTCTAAAATAATCTACTTAAAATCATAATGCAAACTTTTGATTTAAATTGTGAAATGTTTTTATCAAAATTTGTGGGTGTGGAAAAAATCTCTAAAAATATGTTTCATAATATCTTAAGAATTACCTAAAAATATTCTAAGATATCGTAAATTTACATAATTGATCTTTATTATAGAATTCATAAAAAGTTGTGTTACATATTTAAACTGAATATAAGTTTACAGAATAATTCATCTTATTTTTTTTGATTGAAAGTAAATTAGATAGCTATTCCATCTCTTGTGATTTTTTTTAATTAAATTTCTACACAAGATAGTGATGGTCATAAATTTTAACTAATTCTTTAGTTGTATTAAATTTAAATATTTTCAAGATTTAAATAAGACCATTTAAAGATTCTACTTTTTTTTTTTTTTTTTTTTTAAACACCATCCTATTTGCTATTCTTTCTTATATTTTTTATTTTTAATTAAGGTGATTTTTGTGTGATAGTATTAATAAAGTATATTCTTTTTAATATTACATTATAAATAAGCAATCTTTCTTATATGTAAGCATTATGTTGGATGCTTGTTCTAACTTTTTGTATAAAGACATTCTTTAAAATGAAATATGTAATATATGAAATTGTAACTATGTCTTTTAGTACAATAGGGATGTAAAAGCACTACTGCTAAAAGGAAGAAAATCAAAGTGAGAAATATTTGGAAGATACTTAAAAAAGATAGAAAATACAAGATCTTTTAATTTTAATTTTTATCTTGTGGTTCTTAATAAATATTATCTACAATGATTTTGATTGTCAAAATTCTTCAAATTTTTCTAAATTTAGGATAAATTTAACTTTGAGAGTAATACCGCAAAACAAGTTAATGTATACTTCACAGACTCAAATATTCAAGTCTGTCGTTGGCTTTAAACCCAAAGAACGCTTAAAATAGACATTACTTAACAAACATTATTCCGTGCATATTTGACGTTTCTAAGGTAAGTGAAGCATTTATCAAAGTAAAATGATGATGTCGAGAAAACTCCTCAATGCTATTAGTAAAGTTCCCTTTGGAGACCAGTTCTACAACTCTACAAATTCAGAAGCACGGCGCTTCAAACAAGCAGCCCACATACCACTCACACGCCTTCGGCCGAAATCCAGAGTATACTGTTTTAGTAAAACAATCCCAATAAGGGCAAAGCAATACACATCTATGGTCATGCTAGGCGGCGATCTGGATGCACCCACTTCGATTTGAGAGCTTATCCTGTAACTCAGCCTGCAGGTTTTAAAAAAATAAAGGGAGTGGAACCTATCGATTTTCCTACACGTGTTCCTGAATCTACAAAAACACTGATGTAATGCTGAATTTTTAGATACAATTCACTATATACATGGGTACAGTGTTGCAGGAGCGGCAATGGGCTGTTGAGGTTAGTCTTCGTTGTTGGTGACGTCGATGGGACCTTCCTCCTCTAGCTCCTCCTCACCTACGAGAACTTTGACGTAGGCAAGTTGGGTCAGAAGAGCGGAGAAGATCATGCCGTAGCTGGCTAGCTTTGAAGCTCGCATCCATGTGCCTGCTAAGAGTGCTGCAATGACACACAATCCGTGGTCAGCAATTCTTTGTATTGCATGTCTGGCAACTTTAGACAGCCTTGCAAGGAGACCTTGTTTTCTAATGCTGGAAATCTGGTCAGTGGAATAAGAGAAATGAGCATGCTGGAAATACTCCCACCTGAGCTGGAGCTCCAAATGAAGGAAACAATGACCAGCGACAAGCCTACGTAGAGCACCTGCCTGTAGCTGCTACTGAAGTCCCGGGTTGGCCTTGCAAGGGCTACATTCTGCTGAACAGGTAAAATCTGAGCTCCAAAAATCCAGAACTCGTACCAATAGTAGAAATATCAATCTCAAATTACATCTACATGTAATTCCCAGAATTTGTAGAGATTCTTCATTAAAAACAGGCATACCTTTACCTCCTTCACGGAAGACTTTGAAATAGCAGCCGACCGTAGACGGTGGGGTTTTGGTGAAGGGTAAAGATTCTTGAAGAAAAGCCCTTCATTCCTTGAATATGCCACACCCAGCTGATATTCCTCCAAATCAAGCTCTTCAGCCTGCACAGTCGACGTTTGGTTCACAAAAATATGGTAAAGACTCCAATATGCATAGTCTCATTGAACTTTAGAAAGTGGAAAACTTACTTACACATACACACACACACAAGTGTGAAGAATATACCTCAAGCTCAGCCCTGGCCACCCTGAGTTCCCGTTCAAGCGCTTGAGCATCTGCGTCAAGTTGCCTCAGCACCTGCAGTGCGAAATTGGGCTCATTAGAGTTGACGCAAGTGTATTTACAAAAACACTTGTATTGCAGCAAGACCAGAGCGGCAGTACAAAAGTCACACCTAGCCACGCACTGCAGCCACGCACATTCTATGTTACAGTTACGCATTGCCACTATGCCAAGCTAATCAGACAGAATTGTTGCGAACGGATGTTTGTTACTCACTCTGCTTCCGGAATCATCTAACCCTTTCATGGTTCTATAAGCGATGCGATCGTACTGATGGAAAGTGTCTTGCGCAATGTTGCGCATATGCTGCGATCTCTCATCAACGAAATCCGACACACGAGACTTGCCGATTTGAATCTGCAGCATCTCCACCAGCATTTGCTGAACCTGTGGATCTCCCCCCACGCTGTCGTCACTACCCCCTTTCGCACACATTGGTGTCACCTTCCGCACTACTTGTGATCCATTGAACAGCCTGTGCCTTGATGTAGACACGAGGAAAAATCCTAAGTTGGAGTCATTTCTAAGACCCGGTGAAAATCGACAAATCTTTAAGTGGACTCTACTCCTTGAAGCACCTTGGAGATGTCCAAAACTCAAGGGCCTAAAGGTAACCGTGGTATGGCTGGCCTTGCATGATCCGATCTCCTGGGAGATGCGATTTAGGGCTGGCTGCGACACCGGTGAGGAAGAGGCAAGCGCCGCCATCAAGTCTATTATTAAGTTCTAAATTCGATAACCTGGAAAGAGGCCATTAACACTTGGTTAATTATCTTCAAAGTTTCGATGCAAAAGCCCTACATTTGGTCTGCGTTAGGAGTTCTTCAACGGTTGCGACTACATGGGTAGAGAAAGCATCGTTCAACCACTTGCAAAAAAATCACTGAAAGATGCGTAAAACATGCCAGCATCTATTTATTGTGCAATTGCAAACTCTATCACATATTGGGCAGCTACGTCACTAAGTTGTACGCTCTAACATTTGCAACCACGCCTCTATATCTTTAGAATTCCAACAATTGTAAAAGATGATAGATTCACCAGAAATAGAAACCAAAATGGGAAACATGGTGTGCTCGATCCGAAACGACTAAGTTGCTGATGAGACGGGAAACTAAAAACTTGCCCAATTCCAGCTATGGACTTCCGAAAATCGGCTGACTTGCTTGGATCTGAGAAAACAGAAAGCTTTTTATTTTTTTATTTTAATTATAATAATACGCATAATTTAATTTTACAAAAGTAAACTAAAAACAACCAGCGCCCCAAGTTACATCAGGTACAGGCCCCGGAATCCACGCCTAAACAAGACCCGGGAAACATTAAATCCTCGTGTCTGCGACGGATCAAGCAACTAAGCGTCTGCAAGGAAGACAGTATTTCTGAAGCACTGCCATGGTGTACTGCACTTTAGAACGCATATACCGAAAGGGAGAAAACATGATTTCTATAAATAAAAGATTCTCTTGTCTTCCAGAATCTTAGGCGCCTTCGCAGAACATGTCCATCACACAAAACAGTTCCGGAATCTTCACACAAGACACAACCAGAGAATCCCTCTCAACACAAAGACTCTCGCAAGAAGCAAGACACGTCAAAGCAACCATTCTCCTCAGATTTCTTCACCCAAAATTCAACAACACAATCGCTCGAGATCACCCACCGCCAACTTGAAAGCCACAGAAGAAAAAAAAAAAAAAAAAAAAAAAAAAAAAACCAGAAAAAACCAACGTAGGGAACAGAAAAAGAAAATCAACAACAACAACAACCAACAAAATAACGTTAGATGAAGAAAAAAAATTGAGGCGATCAAACAAACCTCCAGATAGTTCGCACACGGAACCTCCACCCAAACGACCCACCCAACACCGAACTGCCGCACAGCTCACAATTCTCCAATCTGAAACTGATTTCGCCGAAGTTGGAACCCAACTAAAAAAACAACAACAACAACAACAACAAAATAACACTCTCCTAGACACGCGGCAAGATGAGTTCTACTGGGCAACAGAAAGCGGCAGCGTGTGTGAGATGGGGGGAGGAAAACCCACCTGGCGTCAAGCAGAAGAAGACGATCGGAATTCCGCGGGTGACGGCACTGAGCCAGGTGAGACGAAGTTCGTTACCACGAGGCCCTTCCTTGGCTCGTTCGCAACCCCTGGCAAGCGAGCCCATCCCCTGACGCGGCGGGCGTAGCGCACGCGACCGATCGCTCGCCCGCGGCGACACTCCAGATGGTGTGAGCTCGCTGTGGCCTCGCCTTCCACATCCATCCTCACCACCCTCTCATTCATCCAACATTACTGGATGATGTGGCATCTTCAGTGGATGAAACTTGAACGTCAATTATTTTGGATGAATTTTTAGTCGAGGGGCGGATGGAAGTGTGCGCAGAACACGCAAATGAGGTTGTCCTGGCTGATTCTAGATTCTAGTTCTGAATGAACAGATGGTATCATTCGTCAATTCGATGTGGTGTTGCAGTTGCCATTCGTCTTGGAGGTGGAAGGTAATTGTAGACAAGTATTTATGGTTTGGATGTGTGGATAATTTTTGAATTTGGGTTCAGGGTGCTGACTTGCATTGCAAGCCATGTTTTTGCTATTGCCACTACAACTTGCCATCCACCACATGCTATCCCAATTTTTGCTAATGCAACCACATGTTGCTCTAAAGTATATTGTGATGTGCAACATAAGTTTAGGGTAGCTTGTAGTTGGTATTAGCAAAAATTGTGAAGACATATGGTGGATGGCAAGTTGTGATGTGAGTAACAAAAAATATGATGGCATTAACAACACCATCTATATATATATATATTTATATTCATATAAGTACATTATATTTCATGTTTGTATAATTTTAAATAATATTTTATAACAATGCACAAAAGATGCTAATAAATAGAAAATTATCTATTTTAAATCAATTTGAAGAAAAAATCTAATCATATTATATTGGTCTTGTAGGTCTTGTACATTATTTATGAAAACTAACATTTTTTAAAAAAATCACAAGATGAATTTTAATAGATCATCTTGCTATTACTTATATTAAGATTTAGAAACTTTCAACTTTCAACTTTCAAAATGAAATCTTAATATAAATCTAAGTTAGTAATTACTTCAAGTTAAGTATATTTTTAAGTTTGATATTTGTTTTACACCTAAAAGTATTGTTTTAGAATACTTATGTTATTTTTTTTTTACTTAGTTAAATTTTTTATAGACTAGTTTTATAGTTTGGATTATTAAAAAAACTTAAGTTATTTAAAAGGCCTCTTGAGGTACTAAAAAAGAATTTGTAATCAAAAAGGTGATCAAAGAATTTTAAAAATATGATTTAAAACACATATATTATTTGTATGACTTGTGAATAATTTTAAAAGTAAAATTAAATGTATTCAAAGGAAAAAATAATATTAATTTGCATACAATTTAGAATTTTGAGGCAACAATATATTTTTGCTAATTTTGAAAGCTTTAAGATAATTTCTCTTAATCTTTTTTGATATATTTTTTCTTTAGACATGTCTAAGTAAAAGTGAAGGCTTGAGATTCATTAAAAAGTTTAAAGGTGATAATTTTTATTATTAGAAGATGAAATTGAAGCTTTTGTTGGTTTTTTTGGATTGTAGAAATATTATAAATGAAATTGAAGAGACTCTAAGCATAAATGCTCATACTATTAAATAATAAAATAAAATAAAAAATTATAAAAAGAAGGCTTTTAGATTGATTATAATATTCATTGATGAAATTAATTTTAATTTTATAATATATTGCAATGAATCAACAAAAGCATAGAAGACTTTTTGTAACACTTCTAAAAGAAAGAACTTTAATAATTAGTATGAAAGTACATTTATAATATAGCAATAAAGTTAGTTTTTTGAAATAAAGATACAAAAAAAGGTATGGTAACAAAGGCTAAGCAATGGACTTCTATTAGATTGTGTGAAAGAAATGTGCATGTAGTCTAAGACAATATTATAAGAAGTTTTGGAAGAGATGATCATATTAGTATTAATAATAAAAAAACAGCAAGGATAAGATTGTTACAAAACATTTTTAAAGACCTTAGTAAAGTATAAGATTATATTAATGTTGATTTTTTTTTAAGAAGACAAAAAAAAAGTAGAGTAAGAAATATCTAGTGGTGAAGGTTAGCAAGAAAGAAGTGCTCACCATAAAGTACTAGATTCCAATTCCTTGTCAAGAGCTTGAATTAATAAAAAGTGATTGCTTCAAAGGTTTAAAAAGCAAAGTTTTATATAGAGAAATTTTGATGTTAGATTGTGGCAATTGACATTGTACACAATGGGATGTTTGTTGTAATTATCAAGACATTGTTTTATCTGAAATAGGTTTTGGAATTAAAAAAATATATATTATCTCCATAGAAATATTATATTCAATGGTTGTAAGAGATTAATAGAGGCACAAATCTTAAAGGTTATTAAAGGAGCTTTAGTAGTGATAACAAAAACATAATATAAAACTTGTATAAACTTTTAAAGATATTCTTACAAATAGAAAAACTATAGTATCTTTTTAAGGAAACAACACTTAAAGTGTCATTTAGTTGTTAACATGCTTATTTGGATCATATGATTAAAAGAAGAATTTTGGAATTGTACAAGCATCAATTCTTGAGGGTATTAAATCTTATAAATTCGACTTTGCAAGAAATGTATATTTGGAAAGCATTGTAGAATAAGATTCAAAAATACTAATTATTGAATTAAAGATATATTAGATTATATACATTTAGATGTATGAAAACCTCCATTAGTTGCTTCCTAAGCTAGAACATTTTAATTTTTTTTATTTGTAGATGTTTATCTAAAAAATATTTAGATTAATATATAAAAGAAAATTCTAAGATTTTTTTCATCTTTAAACTATGAACAATCATGATGGAGAAGCAAAGTAATAAGAAGCTAAAGTGTCTTAGGCTAGATAATGAAAAAGAGTATAAGTCAAATGAGTTTGCTAGTATTTGCAAGGCAAAAAGAATTATTCATCACCTCACTAATTCTAATATTTTTTAGCATAATAGAGTGGCAAAGTGTATGAATGTAACCTTGCTAGAAAAAACTCAAATTATGTTAAATAATGTAAGATTAGAGAAGAAATTTTACATAAAAATTATAAATATATTAAGTATATTGATAATTTATTTATTTATTTATCGCTATTGATTATAAGACACCAAAAGAAATTTAGAAAGATAGAAAGTTAGCTAAATAGAAAATTTGACATGAAGAACAAAGGACCCATAAAAAAGATATTAGACATTGATATCTGGGTAGATAAAAAGATGTACACATTGTAGATATTACAAGAAAAGTACATTGAAAAGATACTAATATATTTTGGCATAGAAAATGGAAAGACAGTGAGTATGCTTTTAGCTTCTTAATTCAAATTGTCTTTAGCATAGCATTAAGAGTGAGTAAGAAAATATGTCTTTATCTAAAATTCCATAAGCAAGTGTTGTAGGTAGCCTTGTACATGCAATGGTTTGGAATAGATTACATATTTTATTCTAAATTATTATAATAAGTAAATATATGGCAAATTAAAAAAATTAAAAAGATATAAATTAAATTTTTTTATACTTAAAAGATATTATAAATGGTAATATTTTATTTGATTTAAAGGAAGATAGAAGAGAAAAAATAGAGACTTTGTAGATGCTAATTTTATTGGAGATTTGGACAAAAGAAGGTCTTTTATATATTTGACATGGATGGACAAAATATAAGGCAAAGTAGAGATTGTTGATATATTTCTTGTATTATATAACTATGACTTCTTTTGATGTTGTGTTAAAATATAATCATTTAATAAAAAAGAAAATAATATATTTTTTAAAAAGGACTCAATTTAAAATATAATAGAAAATTATCTTAAAAATATAGATAATAATTAAAAAAATAGTAAAATTAATTAGCCTAATTTTTATTTTAAAAATAATTCTATTTTTTTATAAGATTATAAAAAAATAATAATAATGTAGATTAAAAAAATATTATATTTATTTTAAGGTATAAATAAAGAATATTAATTAAGTAAAATTATTAAAATAAATCTTATTTTGATACATGTAGAAGGTTGATTATAAACCTAGATCAAAACCAAAGCCTAAGTTACAAAACTATGTGCATTTGACATTCAAGATTTTTTTTGTTGATCAAAGTTTTATTTTTGAAAAAAAAACTAATTGTATTTCTACAAGAAAAGATTGTGAGTGATTTGAATTCATACTAATTTTGCAAGAGCTTTGCAAAGTTGTACTTGTTTAAAGTGATTCTATTTTGAGTTAAATAAAAAGATGAATATATTTTGATAAATTAGAAGATATTTGTAATAGATCCATAGGTGAAATCTTATAGATTTATAAAGCTAGATGTATTAAATTTAAAATATGAACTTTGACTTAATTAAAAAATCAAATCAACATTAATTGAAGATCAAGTGAGATAGTATATTAAAAATTAGATTTAAAAGGTGACTAAGGATCTCTTAGATTTCAAGCAATTTGTGTGATGGATTAAAAATTTTCTTTTATATTCTAATAATTTTTTAATTTTTTTTATATTTGATAATTTTTTTTTAAAAAATAAATGGTTTAAGAAGGTGGTATTCAAGCAAGAAGAATTGAATTGTAATTAAAGAAGAAGAATGGTTGACATTACAACATATTATAATTCATATCATCCAATTTATAAGTCGGATTTTTTAAAAAAATAATTCTAGTTATTTTTAATTAATAAATTAAAGTATAATTTTTTGAATTAAAAAAATTAGTATAAAACTTATTGAAATTTATAACTAATGTGAAGTTTATTTAGAATTTGATTAAATTTTTTTTAGAATCATTTTAGATTTCTTTTTATTTATTTAAGATTTAAAAAAGATTATCTTTTAAGTTATTTTAAAGAAATTTTCAAAATTTCAAAGATATTTTTAAAAAAATTATGTTAGTTTTTTTGGATTCTAAATCCAACTTCAAAATAAGATCAAATCCATTTATAATTAATTACTTTATGTATTTTTAAGCTAATATTTTTTAACACAATATTGATTGGCTTTGCTTATTGATGTCAAAGACATGAATTTCAAAAAGCCAAAAAATCAATAAGTTCTTATGTTACACAAAAAGACTAAAAAATCACTAAAAAATGATATAATATTAAACTAGAATGACTATTGCTAAAGATAAGAAGACTAAGAAGTCTTGAAATAAGACTAAGAATTAAAAAAGCATTGACAAGAGTGAAGAGGGCTTCATACTTTTTTCTATATATACTATTTACTAAAAGCTATATGGCAATATTTTATAAGATCTCTAATATGTGTTTAATTTATAAGACATATGTCTTAACTTACAAGACAAGTTTTCTACATGTGCACTAGATTGTTAACTTGTATGCTAAGCTATCTATATGTACAACACATGGCTAACTTGTTGGCAAAGTTTTTAAGCAAGCATTCAACTATAAACATGTATAAAGTCACATACGTATCTATGAAGCTTCTAAAAAACTTTACCATAAAATAATATCAAATCTACCTATATTTATCTTCTACCTAATACTTCTTATCTAGTTAAATATATATGTCTATGGTATTACCTCCCTTTTTAAGGATAAGTTCTACTAGGAGCATTCATTATATATTGAAAAAGTCCAAAATGTGGCAAATTATGTTTGCTACATATTCTAATCATTGTTTCTTTTGAAGGTGGTTGATAGGTCTTCTCAACTATCAATAATATCTTATATTAAGGTAAGAAGACCATCTTATTATTTGATCATTATTAAGGCCTTTATAATTTTTTTCAAATAAAATATTTGGATATTATTAAGAGTCATTCATACCTCTAATAAAATTACTTAACATTGATATTCTATTATAGAGTTATAATACAAAACATATTATATCTCATTATTTATTCAAAAAAGAACATGTCATTGTTAAAAATCTTCATTTCTATTACTTTGTCTTAAAGGTTGTAACAATTATAATTTCTTAACTAGTAATTCAAGAAATGATAGCTTTTAAATTAAATCTACTAATTATTAATTTTTTTATCTCCTTATCACAATAAATACATAGAAATTACAATCAAGAATAGAGAGTAGATTTCTATCCTTTCTAAATCCTATTTCTTTTATAATAAAGTTTTTTTATTTCTCATCTTAGTTTTGGTAGATGTCGTTAATGAAAAGCATCAACCTTCTTTGCTATATTTGCAAGCTTCTTTCTTGGTTCTAATGTGCATTCACTAATATTATATCCATGCTAATGAATAAGATATTTTGGTATTACCTTAAATCTAAGATTTCTTCTACATTGAACTCTTGATTATTATCTATTTCTACAAGAAGACGTAGAATTTGTCTTCTTTCTTAGATATTCATTGTCTTATATGATTTAAAAAGAGATATATAGACTATAGAATAGATCTTCATAGACTTCAAGAGATGTAATCAATAAGTAATTGAATTGACTTATTTATAAATAAGAAATAGTTTAAGCTTATAGTAATTTAATTTGTGACAAGAACAATGTCATATGGCATGGTTTTTTATCTAAGAATATATTGGATACTTAGTTGTAGAAAACTTATCTTTAATTTATTGGAAAAGTTTCAATAAGTGATATATTCTTATTATAGAAGCCAAATAAATATAACAGAATAGAAAAGTATTTAATTGATAATTTTTTTAATATTATTTTTAAAACTTTATATATAAGGCTTTCTAAAGCATCTAGAAATGTCTTAACATTCTTTGCTATACCAAGTCATAACTAAATCATTTGCCAATAAGCTTGATTTCTAATAAACTCAAAATAAATATATAACCTCCTTACAAAAATCCATCTTTCTACCTTAATTTTTTCATATCTCTTTATCTCTATCTTTAACATGCATATAAAGTCTTCGCTCCTAAAAATTCCTTTATTTTGCATAAAATACCTAAATTATAGCAAAATCCTTTTAAAATATTTATATCCTACAAAGGATTTTTCTCCTTGAATTTTAAACATTCATATTTATTGATCCAATTGTCTAATTTTTCCAAATTTTTAAAATAATATAGAATTTATCCTTAAGCTATACCACAAAAAAAAAAAAAATTGTAATTCTACTATAGATCGTTTGGGATCTTAGAAATCCTAGCAAGTACTCTAAGCCCTAATTTACAAGCACTTGAATACTATTTTCTTTATATCTTAAAAATATAAAATCCAAATGCCACAAAATTTATGTATAAAGTTTAATATTATGATAATGTATATTTTTGGAAAGTTTTAGCCAAAATCTTATCAAATTACTTAAGATATAAATCAAAATACAACCATTAGTAAATCGGGACACTCAATGTCCTTAGATTTCTAGCACTAACTTCAACTTTCTATATCTCCTTCATTCTAGATTAGAATTTATCAAAAAGTATATAAGAAGTTTAGCCAAAAAAAATTTCTCTTCATTTCTAGTCATCAATTCTTCATTGCTTTTTGTATGCATGCATTATGTCCAAAAGAGTGATAATAGGTACAAAATCAATACCTTAACTTTGAGCACCTATACCTCTTTCATAGAATTCCAAATTACACATAATTTGCACTAAAACCATAGCCAAGTACCTAAAATTTTTAATCCTAGCCTTTCATATTTTAATTGCTTCGAAAAAATAACTCTAATTCTTGATAAGGCATAAAATCGAGCAACCTCCTTGAAGTCCATTGGGCATGAATTTTGGCCAATAAAAATAGAGATTTTCATCATCTATCTCCATTCACCTATATAGATGCCCTAACTACTCTTTTTGTTACTAAAATCCCTCTTCAATCTTTTTTTTTATAAAATTTATATAATATATGTTCTAAACTTCAAATAAAAGAAACAAAATAATATTTTAAGAATCACCAATGTCTAATAAAGTTGGCTCTAAATATATAAAAACTATTATTAATATAAAATCAATCTCAATAATAGTATTTTTAAACTAACCACTTCAAAGTAGTAATCTAATCATATTTTATAATTAATTAAAATCTAATAATATGACTTTTATTATATTTTATAATAAATTATATATTAAATATATATATATATATATATACATATATATATTATTTTCACATAGTAGCTAAGTCACAATACAACAATGTCTAGTCTTGATATTATGATGAAGTAATTATATTTTATTGCCAATATAGAATTAAGCTTGTTTTTTGAACTATGTATTTATATTGGTATTTTTTTATTCTTGAGCTTTTTTTAATTGTGCCTTTAGTATTGTATGTAGCACAATTAATTGATTTGCTAAATCTTTTGCTATAAGATTATCAATTTTTGAAAAATTAAAAGCATCAAATTATAAATAATAACCATAATTAGTAAAAAAAGATGTTTATTGCATAGAAGAATATATCATATTATTATAAGTAAATTGTGCTAGTGGCAAAAGAATTGTCCAATCATCTTATTGGTAGTTGATTGTACATCTCAAATATTGCTCTAAAACTTGTTTTCTTTACTTTATTTGTCGATCAATTTAAGGATAAAAAGCCAAAGATAATTTTATATGTATCTTTATAATTTTAAAAAAAAATCTATAAAATCTTGATACAAATTAAATTCTCCTATTTAATATAATATTTATAAGTAATTTATGATAACAATAGATATTATTAAGAAAAAACTTAGCTATTTTTTAAAATTTTTGATAGATTTTATACATAGTACAAAATATACCACTTTAGTAAAACAATCTACTATTATAAATATAGATTTATAAGAGCCTAGCATCAAAAGATCTGTGATAAAATCCATAGAAACAAAAGACTATAATTTTTTTGAAATAGGTAATGGTTGAAGAAATCCATAAAATTGATGTCTAAGAGTTTTTGATCTTAGACAAATATCACATACTTGTACAAAGTCTTTAATTGCCTTCCACATTTGAGGCCACTAAAAATCTCTAGATATTAGCTCCAAAGTCTTATTATATCCAAAATGTTTGACTATTGAAAAGTTATGATGAGCTTGAATTATATATCATTCTACTTTATCTTCAAAAATATATAATTGTTTCTTAAAATTTTATAGATTATTTGCAAATTTAAACTTAAAATTATTGTGAGACTTAAAAGAATTATTTTTAATATCATGAATAAAAATATCAAAGGATATACTCAATTGAATTTGCTTGAAAAAAGTTAAATTAATAGTCAATGTTGATTTCATTGCTCAAAATTAAAAGTATTTGAGCTTCGAAAAAAATAATTTATATTAATCAAAAGCTACATCTCCTTCTTTAGATAGAAGATATGAATGTTTAGATAGGAAGTATAACAAAGCTTGTTATTTTTTAGGTTGATAAATAATCTTATAATTAAATTTTAATAGACATGTTCTATTGAACTTTGTAACAATTCAAAAAATGTGTTGTTATAAATTAATTAAAATTCTTATAATCCATATATATGGTGATTGGACTAGAAGTGTCTTCTACATAATGATGCTATTTTAAAAATAAATCCATAAATGCAAGAAGCTCTTTGTTGTAGATCTCTTGGTTGATCTTAGTTATTGAATTTTTTTTTGGAATGAAATGATATTTATTGGAGCTTATCATCTACTCCTATTTGTGACAATATTGCATCCATAGCAAAATCTAATGCATTTTTTTTCATAAAAAATATCCTTAAAAAAATTGATGTAATACAAAATTAGTGTAAAATTAAATGTTGACTTCAAGGCTTCAAAAAATATCTGATCTTCTTTATTCTACTAAATTTTATTTTTATAGGTCTAATATGTAAGAAGAATCACAATTTATTTTTTATTTTTTTTTGAAAACTCAATAACAATTGGCAAATCTCAAAAAACATTGTACTTCTTTGACTGTTTTTAAAATCTTCTAATCTACAATAGTCTTAATCTTCTTTTGATCTATCATAAGGCCATCATTTGAAATAATACATCTTAAGAAATCAACTTAAAAAGTGTAAAATACACACTTTTTATCTTAGCATATAATCCTATATTTCTTATTTTTTATAATACAAGACAAATATAAAGTTCATGCTCTTTTATATTTTTAGAGTAGATTAATTATTATTTAGATAAAAAACAACAAATTCATTAAGAACCTCATAAAAGATATTATTCATTAGATGCTAAAAAGTAGTTGATATATTTGTGAGTCCAAAAAATATGATATTATATTTAAAATATCCATATTTATTTTGAAATATAATTTTTTATTTATCTCTTTTCTTACTACATACCAAGTTGTATAATTTTTATAGATCTTTTTTTATATAGATCTTTTTTTGATTGAATAAATTTAAAAGTCTTAAAATTAAACGTAAAAGATATTTATTTTTTATGGTGATTTTATTGAGTCCTTGATAGTCCACACACATCTATAAAGATTCACCTTTTTCCTTCGCAAATAAAATAATACTTAGAATAGCCTATCAAATTTTGAGCTAAATTTTTATTAATATATTCCTTGAGTGCAACCAATTCATTTTGTGATTAGCTATAGATTAGTTCAAATGTTGGTTGAGCTTCTTCTTAAAGATTGATGGAACAATCATAGGAATGATACATTAGAAAAATACTAGTATTTTTTTTTCACAAATATCTTAATAATCTTAATACTAGTTTAGAATGTCATTTGATTTATTTTATTTTATTTTATTTTATTTTTTTTGTAATAAAAAATAAGTGTGGCATATGTAATAAAAGTTGACCTTCCTTTACAACATGCATGAAAGCTGTGGCACCTATAAATAAAGATTTGGATATATTGGACTTATGGATTTTTACTTGACTATCAAAATCTTGGATTAAACTACGAAAAAAATCAAGGTTATAAGAAATTTAGTCTATTTGAAGATTATATTTCTTTAGAAATAATAATTCTAAAATATTTGGATTAAAAAGAAATCTAATCATATTCAATATTACTAAGTTATTACAATCTTTAATTACTATATTTAAATAATTTTTTATAAATAATGTCTTCAAAAGATATCAAATAATCATCTATAATTATGACATGCACGGATTTATTTTTCTTAATTAAAGATTTTTTTTATTTCTTAATAAATTCTTTACATATAAAATAAGCTAAGGCTCTTGAATCTAATAAAATAAAGATATTATGATTTTTTGGTCCTAAAAAAATTCTATTGTAAAATAAGATAAAGAATCTAAGAAAAAATTATAAGCTTAATAAAATCTAATACAAGATTTAAGCTACACTATCCTTGTTATAGCTGGAGAAATTCATTATCTAATACATCATTTTCTTTGATAACTATGCTCCATGTGCATCATCAAATCAACTCAATAATTGTTTTAGAATAAAAAAAATACATTTAAAGTGCTTAAAATCATAAAATATGGTAAGTAGTGTAGAAATCCTTAGACAAATAGAAAATTAGAATGTTAGTTGTAGAAATGGAATCTTAATAAGTCTTAGAAGCAATTATCTTAGTTGATTTAGTATTTCTACTTATTATTGAGTATTAGGGATTATTTACTAAGATTAATATTTATATTGGCCTTAAATTTATATATACTATTTATAAAAAATCTATAAATGTTAGTTAGTAGTTAGAAAAAGTATAAAAAAGAACTTTATATCTTTTTAGTTAATTATATAGAAAATAGAATTTTTTGCAGATGTAAAGTGATTTTGAGCAAATCTTTGTTGTAAGCATCTTTCACAAAGTCAATTGTTGCATATAATATGTGAGCACCAAATTCACCACTCATTAAATTGACGCCACATAATAAGTTCAAGGGGTGGACTAGAGGGACTGCCAATTGTGAAATTATTGAGTTAATTTAAATGTGGATGGTTGTAGTTCAATTCAAATTAACACCTTTCAAGCAATGGTTAATGATATTAAATTAAAATATTAAATAAAATTTACTATGTAAATATAGTAAAAATAATTAATTAAGTTATTTCTATTAATTGACTGTAAGAATAAAAACTTAAGTTTGAATTAAAAGTTAATTTAAAAGGTTAAATCAAAAATTAAAAATTAAAAATTAAATTTAAGTGTTAAAATTAAAAGTTGAGTTAAAAAGTTAAAATTAAAGTTAAAGTTAAAGTAAAAATTTTAAAAGTCTAAAAGTTAAAGTTAAAATTTATTAGCCAAAAGGTGAAATTTGGAGATTACAAGTCATGATGAAGATGATAGTAAAAGTAAAGTAAGAGAGGTGAAAGCGAAGGTACCTTGACAACACGCAAGGATTGAAGGCAGCGACCCCCTTCTACTCCAAAATTTGTCAAAATTTGTAATTAGCTTTGATTTGAATGATTATTAGCTTATTGCAAGTTTAACGTAAAGACACTTCTGATTCAACAATTTTCATTACAATCTAATGACTCAGTCGTGAGAATTCCTCCTTTGAAGTTGAATGATCCAAACTACCACGGCGACCAACCTTCTTCACTTAGAAATTCACTAAAAATTCAGATTGTCTTTAAATCCAACAAAACGTGTGCCTTTCAGAGCTTAGCTTATAAATCTTGATGTTTCCAAAATTTCAAATAAAGCCAATCATCAGGCACTGAGAAATGCCTTTCCGAACTTGATTGATTCAAACTGCAAAGGCAGTCAACTCCCTCAAACTCAAAAATTCACCAAAATTTCTTTCTTACTTCAAATCTAGCGAGTCTTATCTTGTCACAAAGCTAAAAATAAAAGCCACAACTATTCAGAATTTCACATCGAAACAAAAAAAATTGAGTGACAAATTGAGGAAAATCCAAGGCCCTTGAAACCCTTAACATAGAAATAGTGCTTCCAAAGTTCATATTAGAAATACTTGAGATTTTGACCTTTAAAGTAATGACAAGCTCATAAAGATCTGCAATTTTTATAAATCTATTTTTATTTCCAACATGAGTAATAATCATAATTTTTTCTTCTTTAGATTATTCAAATAAACTCAATAGTCAAATTAAAAGAAGATAATCTGTAACTTCTAATAGAAAATAAAAATTTCTACAAAGAGAGAAACTCCACTTTCTTTAATAAAAAAAAATAGTGCTTAAAAAACTAAAAGTTATTTTAAATGTGAAAAACTCACAACCTTCAAAATATACTAATAGAAGTAGGTTAATTCATTCACTTCTAAAACAAAACAAGAACAAGAAATTAGAACTAATGTCAAACTATCAAGGATATGAATTTCAAAGAACTAAAAGATCAATAAATTCTTGTATTCTTTAAAAAGGCTAAAAAATCATTATAAGATGATATAATATTAAATTAAAATGGCTATTACCAAAGATAAGAAGACTAAAAAGTCTTGAAATAAGTCTAAAAATTAAAAAGGCATAGATAAGAGTGAAAAAGACTTTTCTTTTGTTTCTACATATAATATCTAACTAAAAGCTATATGACAATATCATATAAGACCTCCAACATGTGTTTAATTTATGAGACATGTGTCCTAACTTGTAAGGAAAGTTTTATATATGCAAGCTATATTGTTTACTTGTATCACAAGCTACTTACACATTGTCGTTTTATGTGGCATTTGGCTTGAGAATGCATTGGGTACCTGGTTGTAGAAGATAAAAGGAAAATTGCAACAACAAGTCCTAATAATTCCAATAGATTTTTAAACAAATTATAATTAATGATTAGTAAATATAATCAAATATCAATCAAATTTAATTAAAATTTTAAAAGAATTATGTAAGAAATACAAAGTATTCTTAAAGAACCTTTAAAGAAAGTGTAAAGAAATAATATAGATATCAAAAATTTATTAAAATAAAAATCTTAATAAAATATTAAAATAAAAACCTTAATTAAAACGTAATCAAATCTTTACAAAATCTTTGTCAAATCTTAACAAATCCTAACCAAAACCTTAACCAAATCTTAGTCAAATCCTAATAAAATCCTAAAAAAATCCTAAATAAATTCTCACCAAATCCTAATCAAATCCTAATCAAATCCTAACCAAATCCTAAACAAATCCTAATCAAATCTTAAATAAATCCTAAACAAATCCTAAACAAATCCTAACCAAATCCTAAATAATCCCAAATAATTCCTATAGCAGATTTAAACCTCAATAATTAATGAATGAACATTTGATTTTAACTCAAAATTTTCACACCTCTTAAAAATTAAGTTAAAAATAAGAACAAAAGTTTAGAAGAAGATTGAACTCACCAAAAAGAAGATCAACCCTAATATTTGCCCCAACATTGGCTAGCCTTCTTCTTCAATCTGAATGTTGAATTTCCAACATCAATATCTCCTTATCAAATTGTTCGATTGATCTTAACTTTCTCATATATGTAGGAAAATAAGTCTATTACTCACATACATAATTTTTACTCCAATTCAGTTGATAGATTGCAAGAAATTTTAGAAATCTTTATTGGATCTAAAACTCTACTTTTTGAGATCCCAACCTACTTAAACCTCAATAAACCTCGATCCAATCCATGGATCAAGCTCAAACTGACAAAATATATTGAACACATATAAATCCACAAATCCTCAAAAACGCACTCATAGATCTATTGCCAAACTTACAGAATTTTTCAAATCTATCACTCATTTTATTTCACAAATCTAGAGTCATCCAAAATAAATCCTAATTTTGAAAAGCTCTTACAAAGTCAATACAAATCTAAAACACCCAAAATCAATGCTTATCAAAATCTTATCAAGTTTTCTCTCTAACCTTACTCTTTGATCTTTCGAGGAACTCCAAAATCATTGTCCGAGCTTGATTTTGTGCCTCAGGGTCTAATTTCGACCCTAGTTCATAATCAGCCCTCTTCGAGTATCAATATCCACTTTTTTTAGATACTTTTTTCTGGAAACTACTCTTAATTTCTTTCCAAAGGTGCTTATATTTTTTATTTTTTTAATCTACCTTATTTTGCTCTATTTGTGGTCCTACAAAGTAAGTAGAAGCCTATTTTGTAAAAAGGCAGTATTAACACCTTGAATTTTTCTACTCCTTGACTATTATCTATTTTTTCAAGATAATTTGTTACAATATATTTGAAATAAGATTTTCAAAATTATGATATTTTCTTCACCTTTTCACCTACTGGCCATTTTACATCATGACAACATGTGACTCATAGCTAACTTGTTGGCAAAGTTTTTAATCTATAATTCAACTATAAACATGTCTAAAGTCAAATATGCATCTATATAGCTTTTAAAAAGCTTTACCATAATATAATAACAAATCTACTTACATTTATTTTCTACTTAGTACTTCTTATTTAAAAAAATATATATGTTTGTGACAACCAATTTTAATAATCTTTGTATAGGATTATATAAAAGAGAGGGGAACAAATAGAGGAGAAGAAAAGAGGTCAATGACAATTGCCTTGTGGATTAGTCCAAATCCTATTTAAAAATTATTTACTTAAGATGTTAGTATTATCTTATGAAGTTTTTTTAAAATAATTGAAATTTTATAACAAAATCAGTATCTTGTACGATAATTGTATGTTCTAATAAAATTAAATACTTTTATATATTTTTATAATTGATGTAACTTTAGCTTTGAAGTGAATCATTTATATTGAGTTTCTTTTTTATTAAAATATATATATTTTTTGTATATGTATATATAATTTTTTCTAATAAAATTTTTCATTTTTAAGATAGAAAAAGATGAAGACTTCATGGTACATATTAATAAGGTGAAGGCACTTATAAATTTACTTGCAATCATAAACAAGCTATTGGAAGTAATAAATGTTATCATGATTTTATTTACAAACTTACAAAAATCCTACAATTATCTTGTTATAGCATTAAAATTCATTAAAATTATAGAACTTATAATGGACTACATGATAACAAGACTTAACTATAAAGTCACTTAAAGAAAAGAAAAAGTGCTTTAAAATGAGATTCAAGTATTTTACTCATTTCAAGGCAATGGAAGCTATTCAAATCAATACAATAATGTAAAAACTTGCTTCATATATTACAAATTAGAATATTCTACTTATAATTATTATAAAAATAAGAAAATAGAAAAGATACAAAAATATTTGTATTAATAATTAAAAGGATAAAAAATAATTAAATATAAGTTTATAAAAAATATTTAATAATATCTTAATAAAATGCTTCTTAGAAGCTATATAGATGCAAATTCGACTTTATAAGTATTTATAGATGATTGATAGGTTAAAAAATTATTTGATAAGTTAGTCACATATTATACATTTTAACTATTTATTTTATAAGTTTGTCATATGTTATAAATGTTGTCTATTCATAGTATAAATTGGCCTTATGGACCACATGTTTAAAACTTTTCATGAAAATTAGATACATATTTCATGAATTGGATACATATTAAATAACTTATAAAAAATTATCACCTATTTTTTTAATTAATATATATATATATATATATATATATATATATACATAAAAAAATACACCACTTGTATAGGATAAGACTTTTAAACTTCAAGGAAATAAAATAAAAGATATACACTTTATATCAGAAATAAGAAGCTATGACAAGGCACAAAAATAAGATTAGAAGGCTTAAAAACAGCTATAAAGATTGTCTTCTTGAAATTGAGAATATCTTTAGCTTTAACTTCTATATATCTTAGATACAAGAAAGCTTCTTAAAAAGTTTTTTTAAGTTTTAGATGTAGAGCCTATCTTTAAAAAAAATCTATGACTATTTAAGATTCCTTAGAAGCTTTTAGGATCTATTGAAAGCTTCTTAAAATCTATTAGAATGTATAAAAAAATTCTTGAAATCATCAAGAATCTTCTAGAAACTTCTAAGGCCTTATAAAACCTTATAAAACCTTCTTCTAAATATGTATTTAAGGGATGCTTCTAAAAGAAATCCTAAAGACATCCAAAAGAAACATAAATAATTCAAAAATATCTTAATGAAATCCTAAATAAATATCTTAGTAATTTCAACTCTCAATAAGTTTTATACCAATTATTGATAATTACTTAAATTTTCTCTATACCTTAATTTACTAGTAAAAAAAATAAACAAAGTTTCAAAAAAACCTACTTTATAAATTGGAAGAAATAGCTAATAATTGGCTCAAGTATTAACCATCATCATTTTTCAATCTCAATTCAAATCTTCTATCTTAAATATCTCTCACTTTAATCATTAATTTCTTCTTAAATTTTGATATAATATGAAAAAATAAAAAGACCATTCTTAATAAAAATATTTTTTTAATCCAACTAGAAAATTACTTAAAAGCTAGAAAATTCTCATTGACATTCAAAATCTATTTCTAAGATCTTAATTTATTTAAATATTAATTATTAATTATCTACATATTTAATTGAATTCAAATTTATAACATAAATTTAATGCAAAAACTTTCACAAATCAAAAAAAAATCTCACTTATAGATTTGCTATAAATTAAAAAAATTTACTAAAGTATAATTTTATTTTTATTAAATATAAAATATTATTACTCAAAAAAATCTCAACTTTGTTAAATTTTTATAAAATTAATATAATTCAAATAACTCAAAACTAAGACTTATAGAAACTATATTATGTTTTCTTTCAAATTCCATACTTTGATCAACAAAAAAAATCCAATTTTTCATAGGCACGTGATTTTGTATATCAATGTTTAATTTAGACAATGGTTTATAATTAACCTTCTATGAGTATCTATCTAAGATTTATTTGAATAATTTTTATTAATTACTATTATTTACTTCTAATTAAATTATATTATGATATTATTTCTAATAATTAATATTATTTTTTCTTATTTATGATTTTACAAAATAAGTAGAAGTTTTTTTTTTTACCAAAAAATGAGTATTAAAACTTATTTGTTGTACTTCCTTCTAAATTCTTATAAATAATTCTAAGATAATTTTCTACTAAAATTTAAAATAATCTCTTTTATAATATAATATTTTTCTCTCTCTTTCAATAAATAGATGTGTTACAACATCACAACTTTGATGTATTGTATGAAAATTAGCTTAAAAATGCATTAAGCACCGTGTAATATAAAGATTTGATCTTATTTTGAAGTTGGTTTTTCAACTCAAAAAGAATCAATAGATAAGGTTTTTAGAAATATCTTTTTGGCGAACTTAAACAACTTAAAAAAAATCTTATCATATTCTATTTAACTTCAAAAAAAATCATAAAAAAATTCTTAAAAAATTTCTAATTGAATCTTAAAAGAATCTTTCAAAATCATAAAGAAATCAAATAAAAAATTCTAAAGTAATTTTAAATGAATCTCATTTTAATCCTGAGCAAATTCTTATTAGAATCTTAATCAAATTATAATTTAATTTTAATTAAATTCTAATAGAATTATAATCAAATTCTAAAAACCCTTATCAAACATGAATTAAATTCTAAAAAATATTAGTCAAATCCTAAGTAAAATTCACAATAAATTTCAAGCCTTAATAAATATTAAATTTAAAATCAATTTCAATTCAAATATTCTATTCATCTTGATTTACTTGTTTACAATAAGTGTACAAAGTTTTAAGAGAAAATTACTTACGAATTGGGAGAAAATGTATTTAATCTACTTGAATATTGGACGCCTTTTTTCTTTTTTTTTTTTTTTTTCTAATCTCAATATAAATCTTCCAATATCAATATCTTTCACTTGAATTGTTAACTTATTTGCAAAAAAATATTATGAATGTTGAAATTTAAATCAATGATTAGTATAAGAAAAATCATTCTAATTCAAATAAAAATTACTAAAAATTTTAGAAACTCTAATTGATCTTTATAACCTAATTTCTAAGAACTAAGTTTACTTGAATTTCAATTATTGTTTATCCAATTTTTAAATTTAGATAAACTTTATAACAAATATCTAATACAACTATATTGTAGAACGGGTAAATTAGTTAGTGCTAAAATTTTGACTTTAGTAGATTAAAACCGGTATTGATGAAATCAGGAAATCAATAGTCATGTGAAAGGTTCCAAGATACAGTTAACTGACAAAAAAAAAACCGGTTGGAATCTGAAAAAGGGTATAGTAGGAGAAAGATTGATTAGCTTAGGGCCAGACTTGTGAGTCTTAGAGCCGGGGTATGCTTGGGTGCTACCTCTATATTTTCTATTTCTTTCCTTTTGTATTTTGATGTTTCGTTGTGTTTATAAAGAGAAGTTTATGAGAATTGTGTGTTGATCACAGTGTTATAGTGAATGATGTATTGGACCAGAATTGGTTCTATACATTGCACATGAAATAGTGTTATAGATTGAGAGATGATAGTTTGAAAATGATTGAATGACCATTGAGTTGGAAAATATAAATGAAGTTAGAATTACAAAGAATTGATAAGAAATTGAGAATGTTGTAATTGAAGTTATTAAATTAGACATGGTACTGAAGAATTAATATTATACAATTCAGTGATTGGGAATTAACTTATTGAATATCAAATGATTATATTCAATTAATGGTGACCTTAACAATTAACTCATGCGACAGTTCTTTTCCTTGTGTTTGAACCGATTTAAACTATACTTAATTCAGAAATTGTGGCAATTCGGATTTCCTGACTACATTTTGGCGCCGCTGCTGGGGAAAGACAACAGTTATGAGTGTTGAGCATTAATTGAGGAATTTGATATTGAATGAGGAGTTGTAAGATTGGAGAATTGTGGTATTTGTGAAATGATTAAAAAAGAAGGAGATTATGAAATAAAAGGGAAATGATGTTATGATACATCAACATGATTTTGATTATGAAAGACGTATTAAACAAAAACGAGACCGAAAATTGAGATTGGCCGCAAGGAATGTAAATTGTATTGTGGGAGAAGTATTACAGAAAAGGAGGAGACGACAGAGTTGGATTAAACCGTGGTTGCATGCATGTTGACATATACGATCATATTCAGTTCCTGAGAGGGAGGCAATATTTCAGAATTACATTCCTTTATCTAAATTACCTCTTTCATTGGCAGGAGACTCTTCTAGTTTAATAGTTAAGTCTGTCAAACGATTTGTAAAGAAAAGGATATTTACCAAAGAATTCGGCTCATTATTTCAAGGAGCATTATTGCCAAATAAATTTAAACAATTGGAGTTACCTGCTGAGGTATTAAGTAGCCCGGTGGAAGAGATTATTAAAGACATTGAACGAATTACGGAATCAGAAACTATCACACTTCCGATTTTACCACCAATTGTATTATTACCAATGGCATCGGGAGGTGTACCCAGTGTTCCTACAGGACCATCGGTACCACCAATAGGGCCAATTGGACCAGCAGTACTAATTTCTGTTCCAATGGGCCAAGTAGGAGATCGAACTACAAGTATAGCACCACTACCAATTTTTAGCGGATGGTCCGGTGCTGATCCAGATCAACATCTATCCCAATTTTTGACCGCTTGTGTAGCCAATAATGGACGAACAGAAGATGTGTGGTTAAGATGGTTATCTGCAACTTTGAAGGATACCGCTTTCAAATGGTATAATCGACAACCAGCGGGTTCGTTTCCAAATTGGAAAGCTTTAAGAGCTGCTTTTCTTCTTCATTTTAGACCAATCGGATATGAAGACCGATTGAGAGAACAATTAATGCGAAGTCATATGATACCAGGAGAGGCTGTGGAGTCATATTATGGGCGAGTAGCTGACATAATTCACCGTTGGCCCAATAATCATTTACTTGAAAATTTCATTTTATCAATATTAATCAATGGGCTCTACCCACCAGAATTAAAAATGTTTGTTAAGGAAAATCAACCCGCCACAGTTGCATTATTGCTTGTTAGAGCCAAAGTGTAAGAGGAATGTCATTATGACCGAATCCTAAATTCAAATCCGACACTAATTCCTACTCAAGGGCCTTCTAAGTTTCCAAATTGGAGTAATTTAGCCAATAGTATTACTGGAGCAATGGCACCTGCGACCCATTCTACCGTACCAATCCAAGAGGTACTTAACCCAGTTCCGTTACAAGCTGTACCATCTCTGATGGCGAGCACTTACCCTCAATTTGCACCATATCAACCGCCTGGCATTAATATGCAGGAATTACCTATGTTACCAAGTTCGAAAGAAACCAACGAAACGCTGTTATTGAATTTAACCAAGAAAATGGAAGAGTTGGCAATAAATATGGCCAAAGAAAAAGAGAAACGACCAAAGCAGACCAATTTCCGAGCCAATGTATGGTGTACCAATTGTAAGGGACAAGGTCATATGATTCAAGATTGTCCTTCAGCAGGAAACATGAAAATTCAATGTATGAATTGTGGGGGGAAGCATCCGACTAATAACTGTTGGTATTTGTCAAATCCACATTTTAATAATACCATGTCACCATCAATGTCATGGGATGTAAATCAAATTCAAGGGAGCAACGGTAATGGATGGAATGGTAATCGATTTAATAATCAAAACCGCAATTATTCTAATAACCAAAATTTTGGACCTAATTCTCAGAAGTTCCACCCAAATCAACGAAATTATCAAAGAAATAACGGGTTTATGCCCGAGCCTTCCTTACAAACGGGTCAACCAGGATCATTTACTCAGGCTACTTGGAACATACCAAGTCGTTACATCCCAATTGAAACTTCCAATATACCCAGTGGGATGGGACGAAAACCAGTTCGTTGTTATCGATGTCGCCAGTATGGGCACTATGCGAATGAATGTTCTAACTCTAGTGCTTTGGAAGAATATGCACCAATTTGTGGAAATTGTAAACAATCGGGACATACAACAGCCCAATGTAATGCACCTTTTAATTTTAATAATCGCAATCAGCACGTTCAAATTCAAAGTTCCCAAGAGGATACCAATCCAGTTCTTCAAGACTCTCCAGTTAATCATATTGAAGTGGTCCAAGCAGTACAAACTCGAGGTCAACGGAACCTTCAATCAATTCTTAAAAATGATAAAATTATTGAAGAACAACCTGAACCAATTCAAAAGAAGGCGACTATATTCGCAAAACCAGCGAACCAATTGCGACCAGTATTGGTTCCTATCGATTCATTCAATTCGACTCCGATTGCACTAGGAGGAGTCAATTCTCAATGTCTAGTACAATCAATTCCAATAGAAACAGTACCAACGTTATCGCGTATCCCAATATCTGCACCAATCGAACCACCTAATTCTGTTTCGCAATCCAATAAGGTTCCGATATCCAATCCAATTCAGAGTATGCCAATTTCTAAGGGATTGAAGTTTCCAAAGACTCGACGGAAGAAAGCATTTGGCATTACTACTGATTTAACTCCATATGATATATTAAAGGATCTTGATGAAATCCAACCAGCTATTACCATGAAGTAATTATTAGCTATAGCACTAGAGTGTCGTTCTACTCTAACTTCTTCATTGATACGACGAAGACATCGAGACAAAGAGATTCATGAGGTGAGTTTAAATCCGGATCCTGGAGCACCTACAATTGATGTTACTATTGACGGAGTTTTAATCTCAGGCGTGCAAGTAGACGGTGGTTCTAGCGTCAATCTAATGACAGAGGATACCATGGAGAAATTGGGTTTGACTAGATTATTGCCTACTATTTTATTACTACATATGGCGGATCATAGTAAAGTCCATCCGATGGGAGTTCTGGTAGATGTGGAGACAATTATTGCGGGAATTGCATACAAGATTAACTATGTAGTCTTTCAATTGAAGAGTTTTGCGTTATCATACCCAATTCTATTGGGTAGACCTTGGTTATTTCATGCGAAGGCTCGTAATGATTGGGGACAGGGGACCTTGACGATTGGAAAAAAGTGCAATAAAATTGTTTTGCAAATGTATCCAGTTTCCTATCATGGCGAATCACAAGTACCCTGCACGGAATTTACTTCAAAAGGACATAGTGAATCAAGCGATGATGACGATCCATTTCATGGAAACGAACAATATGAACAAATTCAATCTCTTACAAAACATACAGGAGTTATTTATCAATGTGGTGGACCAGGGGAGTACTTAATTCACCAAGAAGATACTGACAATTCTCACCATGCCATTGCAAGATGGATGAATAATTACGCAGTCAACCATATTAGTGCGATGGAGCCAGAAATGGATGGTGCCAATTCATCAGAATTGGTAACGGGTTCAGAACCGAATGAAAAACTGGAAGCACCGGAATTGGTAGAACCAGTTTGTCAGGAGATTAATCTGGGATTAGAGACCCAGAATCAACCCATTCAAGTTTATGGTGGTATACAAGGACGAGAGCTTCAAGATTGGATCAATTTTTTCCATAAGCATAAACCTGCATTTGCTTGGACTTACAACGATTTACGAGGGATATCGGCGGAAATTGCAGAACATAGAATTGTGTTAGAAGAAACTGCGAGACCAATTCGCCAAAGACAACATCGGCTGAATCCGAAGTATTCGCTGTTAGTAAAAGAAGAATTGGATAAATTATTAAGAGTTGGATTTATTTACAAAGTTCCATATAGTGAGTGGGTTTCCCCAATTGTAATGGTACCTAAAAAGAATGGGAAAATCCGCATTTGCCAAGATTATCGTAAATTGAATGCTGTTACTAAGAAAGATTATTTTCCATTATCCTTTACGGACAGTATATTGGATGCAGTCGCTGGACATGAGTATTATTCCTTTTTAGATGGATTTTCAGGGTATAATCAAGTAAAGATTGCTAAGAATGACCAATTAAAGACCACGTTTACAACTGATTGGGGTACCTACGCGTATACAGTTATGCCATTTGGGCTATGTAATGCTCCAGCTACATTTCAACGTGTTATGACTCAGGCTTTTCATAAATATTTGCGTAGTTCCATGGAAATTTTCCTGGATGATTTCTGCACATTTAGTAAACGTTGTGACCACTTGAAATGGCTAGGCAATTGTTTGGATCAATGTGATCACTTCGGTATATCTTTGAATTCCGAAAAATGTACATTTGGTGTTCCTTCAGGAAAACTATTGGGGCATATTGTTTCCAAAAAAGGAATTACTACTGACCCAAATAAAGTGAAAAAAATAGCCAATTTACTTAGACCCGATACAGTTGCTGGTGTGCGAGGTTTTGTGGGACATGTTAGTTATTATCGAAGGTTTATCCAATCATTTGCAGTAATTTGCCAACCCTTAACTAATCTTTTAAAGAAGCCAACATCCGATGGGATGAGTCCTATTTGGACACGTGAGTGTACCGTTGCTTTCGAGGATTTAAAACGCAGATTGGTATCCGCTCCAATATTGGTCTCTCCTTGCTGGACTAAAGTTTTTCATGTATATGTGGATGCATCCAATGTTGCAATTGGTGCGGTCTTAAGTCAAAAAGATGAAAAGAATTGTGATCATCCAATTTATTATGCAAGTTGGCAATTGGTTGCTGCTGAACGTAATTATACCACCACTGAGCGAGAAGCTTTGGGAATGGTTTATTCAGTTCAAAAATTTCGGCATTATCTATTGGGATATTCTTTTGTGTTCCACGTAGATCATGATGCTTTAAAATATATGATTAATAAATCTCAATTAAGTGGACGAATTGCTCGTTGGGTATTATTGCTACAAGAATTTAATTTTACAGTTATTGTCAGACTTGGTAAATCTCATGCCAATGCCGATCATTTATCACGATTAACTAAGGAGATGGGAGATGACCCCGTTCCAGATTCCCTACCTGATGCTAATTTGTTTGCTGTTGATATAATTTCGGAAGAGTATGCCGATTTAATTCAATATTTAACATCACAAACATTTCCTATAACTTTTACGGAGACAATGAAGAAGCAATTGCTTTATAAGAGCACTCCTTACACAATGATTGGAAATGTACTGTATAAAAAGGGCAAAGATGATGTCTTACGACGGTGTATATATCAAAGTGAAGTTGACTTAATTTTAGAAGGGTGTCATATGGATAGTTGTGGTGGTCATTTTACTGGAGATGCTAAGGCCCGAAAGGCCTTATTGGCTGGTTATTGGTGGCCTACAATGTTTGCGGATGCCCATCAATATGTCCGACGTTGTGACCCATGTCAGCGAATTGGTAGACCAACTGTTACGTCTGCAATGCCACTAGTACCAATTCTAGCTCAAACACCTTTTGAAAAATGGGATATTGACTTTGTGGGACCAATTGCACCGGCTTCTCGCAATGGACAAAAGCGATATATATTGGTCGCTACGGATTATGTTACAAAATGGGCTGAGACTGTTGCTACTCGAACTGATAGTGCTGCCACTGTAACCAATTTTCTGTATGAAAATATTATTACCCGGTTTGGATGCCCTAAGGAATTGGTCAGTGACCGTGGAACTCATTTTATTAATAACACTATCGCTACGTTAACAAATAAGTACGAGATCAAGCATCGTAAAACTTCTCCTTATCACCCTCGGGTCAATGGTCAAACTGAAAAGACTAATGGAATTTTATGTAAAATATTAACCAAGACAATTTTGGATGCTGGCAACGATTGGGACACAAAATTGTTTGCGGCTTTATGGGCTTATCGTACTGCTTATAAGGTTACGACCAATTCTACGCCTTTCCAATTGGTGTATGGGCAAGAGGCTATTTTACCAATTGAATTGGAAGTACCCAGTTTACGGATTGCAGTGGATGAACGCTTAGGTGATACAGCATCGCTTCAATTTAGGTTATCTGAATTGGAGAAATTGGATGATAATCGAGCTCACGCTTTGATGGTTATGGAAGCCATTTAAAAACGACGGAAAAGTTATTACGATAGCAAATTACAATTGAAAACTATTAAACCCAATGATTTGGTTTTGTTGTATGATAGCCGGTTTCAGAATTTTCCAGAAAAATTTCAAGTACAATGGCATGGACCTTACAAAGTTATTGACTGTTATCCTAATGGATCAGTACAATTGGAAGATTTTTTTGGCATTAAATTGCCTACACGTATTAATGGTTATCGGTTAAAGTTATATCAAATGTAATTGTCTAATCAGTCCAAATTCATTATTATTTCCTCTTAACCCGAGGACGGGTATGTTTAATGATGAGGAAGGGAGACTTGTTAAGTACGCCGTAATTTTGATGTAACCCATTGCAACTGATAGGAGATGGGCACTTCTGAATCAGTACCTCCATTCTTGCAATTGTAGCCAAGCAATTGAGTACACCGAAAGAGGTGTTTTTGTGTTAGGGTGAGAGGTTTTGTTATTAGGGTTTCATAATGGCGAGACGTCTTAAGCGAACAAAAGAGAGGGATGATAGGTCAAGGAATGTGAGGTTTAGGAATGAGTTACCAGAATTGGAGCTGGTAACGTTCACAAATATGGAGAATTGCCAAATTGACTTGTTGTGGCAGAGGAAATTTGAGAAAGATTTCAAGGAGGCGGATGTTTATGGTTTCTTGCGATATTCAAGAGTTTTACCGCCATTAGATCCGTCTATTGTAGAAGAATTTGTGCGACATTATGACCCATTAGATGGTTCGAGTGTGGTGCATAATCGTATTGTGGGATTGGAGGCGCCCATTCTATACAAAGTTTTGTATTTGCCAATTGGAGAACTGGCCGTAGGATCGGAAGTGACGGTGGAGTTCGATCCGGAGCTATATTTTCGTTCGAAGGCCGACGCATTTGTGAAGGGCCAGGGTTGGAAGGTACTAGACGTTTTTAAACCAGAAGTGGGAGAGTGGTTACGATTTGTTCAGAAGAGAATGGCGTTAAATAGACATACAACATATATTGCCAAGAACTTGTTGTTCGCAGCAGTAGCTTCAATGGATGGTATGAAGTTTAATTGGGTAGAGTTTGTAGCTCAACGTATGCATAACGAGTTATCATACAAGAGGACGTTAGGGAAGGTTACTACATTACTTTGTTCCAATTACATCTCTGAGGTAGTGAAGTATCAGTTGAAACTCCCTCTACAAGAACAAGAGAAGGCGAGGTTGAAGAAGTCAGAGAAGGTAGTCACCCTTGAAGAAAGACAAAAGGAGACTGAGCGAGCCAAGTCACCTAAGCAGATAGTACAAAATCAGTAGGAGCAAACCAATCAGCCATCAATCGCGGTGGGTACCAGTTCTAAGGGCAAGAAAAAATTGGATCAAAGACCAGAACCATCTTTAGCTTTGGTTTTACCAAACCGGTTGACTGGAGAGACATCTACCCAATTCGAGGGTCAACACAGTTCTGGTGATAAATGGAAAAGTGCTAAAGAGATGCTGTTATATCAAGTGGAGACACTCTTATCCCAATTCAACAGGTTGCATAGAATGGTGCACGAATTACAAGATAGTGATGAGTTGAGTAAAGATTTGGAGAATCAGAAGAAATTGATTGCAACTCAATAGAAGACAATTGCAGAATTGGAAGAGAAGTTGGCTGAGAAAGTGGAAAAGTATACAGAATTGGAGGTTAGGTTAAACAAAATGGACAAGGATTGGCGGATGGATAGAATGCTTCATCAAGCTGCAGAAGATCTTTCGAAGCAGGAACGAGATCTAGCAAGGACACAATTGCAGGAATCTCTAGAGAAATGTGCAAAATTGGAGAAAGACCATCAACAGACGTTGTTAGAAGTTGCTACAATACAGGATCGCATTGGAAATTTGGAAGCAGAATTGGATTTAACAAGACAACCGGTGAGTACTTCCAATTCTGAAGAAGTTGCAAAATTGAAGACCAAGCTTGATGACCATCAGAAGTATATTGCAAGGTTGGAAGAGCAAGTGTGAGTGTTGGGATTTGCCAATGAAGACTTAACTAAGAAATTGGAAAAGGCAGAAGAAGAAGAAGAAGACGAAATCGAAGAACCCAATTTTTAGGCGCAAGCACCAGTTGAAACGATCTTATTGGATGAATTATCGGAGCCAACCAATGCTGACAAGCAATAATATTAGGAGAATTGGTTCTAGAATTGGATATTTGCGAGGACGCGGCACAGTTAGGAGTGGGTCTATGTAGAACGGATAAATTAGTTAGTGCTAAAATTTTGACTTTAGTAGATTAGAACCGGTATTGATGAAATCAAGAAATCAATAGTCATGTGAAAGGTTCCAAGATACAGTTAACTGACAAAAAAAAAATCGGTTGGAATCTGAAAAAGGGTATAGTAGGAGAAAGATTGATTAGCTTAGGGCCAGACTTGTGAGTCTTAGATCCGGGGTATGCTTAGGTGCTACCTCTATATTTTCTATTTCTTTCCTTTTGTATTTTGATGTTTCGTTGTGTTTATAAAGAGAAGTTTATGAGAATTGTGTGTTGATCACAGTGTTATAGTGAATGATGTATTGGACCAGAATTGGTTCTATACATTGCACATGAAATAGTGTTATAGATTGAGAGATGATAGTTTGAAAATGATTGAATGACCATTGAGTTGGAAAATATAAATGAAGTTAGAATTACAAAGAATTGATAAGAAATTGAGAATGTTGTAATTGAAGTTATTAAATTAGACATGGTACTGAAGAATTAATATTATACAATTCAGTGATTGGGAATTAACTTATTGAATATCAAATGATTATATTCAATTAATGGTGACCTTAACAATTAACTCATGCGACAGTTCTTTTCCTTGTGTTTGAACCGATTTAAACTATACTTAATTCAGAAATTGTGGCAATTCGGATTTCCTGACTACATATATTCAAAAATCTAAAAAAATATACCTATAGAATTGTTAAAAAATTCACAAAATTAACCAAATTTCAATCTTTTTTTTATTCAATACAAAACAAAGTCACTCAAAACAATCTTAACTTTGTAAAGTTTTCATAAATTCACTATGCAATCAAATCCCTCAAACTGAATATTTATTGAAATTATATTAAGTTTTTTTTTTAAAAAAACCTTGCTATTTAATTTAAAAAAAAAACAATGCATCTATTACATGCATAGTTTTATGCTTCATGGTCTAGTTTTAACCTTAGTTGATATTTAGTCCTTCTTTGGTATCAATCTAAGGTATTTATAGATAATTTTTTCTGAAATCTACTCTTAATTTTTACTTAAACATGCCATTTTGGTATTTTTTTTTATTCTACTTTCTTTTTTTTGTTTATAATTCCACAAAGTAAATACAAGCTTTTTTAAAAAAATGTAGCAAAATGTGTATTACAAAAACTAAGAGATGCGGGACTCTATGCCAAGATAGAAAAGTGTGTATTTCACACTACTCAAGTTGACTTCTTTAGATATATCATTTCAAATGATGGATTTATGATGGATCCTGAGAAAGTTCAAACTATTATGGATTGAAAGATCCCAAAAACAGTAAGAGATGTCCAATACTTTTTGGAATTTGCTAACTACTATCAGATCTTCATCAAAGACTTCTCTTAAGTTGCAGCTCCACTTACACGTTTGACTTCTAAAGACAAACTTCAATAGAATCAAGAAGTAGAAGTAGCATTTGAAGCTTTCAAGATAGTCTCTGCATCAATCTTGTATCACGTCAATTTTTCTAAGCCATTTTTTATGGAAACAGACGCATCAGACTTTGCTTTAGGTGCTGTATTGTAATAAATGAGAACAGATGATAAACTTCATCCAATAGCTTTTCATTCCAAAAAAATTTCAGCAGTCGAGATCAATTACGAGATCTACGACAAAAAACTTCTTGTAATCATGGATTCGTTTCAAGAATGGAACAATTATCTAGAAGGTGCTTCTAGTCCAGTCATAGTGTATACAGATCACAAGAACTTTAAATATTTTATGTCAATACGTATTTTGAAGGGTTGCCAAGCTCGTTGGAGTATGTCTTTGTCAAGATTTGAATTCAAGATCACTTATCGACTAGGAAAAAAATAAGGTTTGTCAGATGTACTTTCTAAACAAACTTACCTTATACCAAAGGAAGGAGATACTACTTTCGAGTAATAATAGAAAATTCTCTTGAAGCCAGAGGACCTTCATCTTCGAGCAATAAAATCAACACTAATTGTTAATTCAACTTTCATCAAGTAAGTTCAATCAAGTATGTCTTCTGATCCTCTTATTCATGATATTAAGGAAAATCCTTCAAAGTCTCATGATACTTTCAAGTTTGAATTCAAGAAGAATCTACTATATTTTGAGAGATACCTATATGTTCCATAAGGTGAAGCTCGATTACGTGTTCTTCAAGCTCGTCATGACTTTCCACTAGCATGACATTTTGGGTACAATAAAACTTTCGAACTAATATCCAATGACTTTTGGTGGCCACAAATGTGGAAAGCAGTCAAAGATTTTGTACAATCTTGTAATATTTGCTCGAGATCAAAAACTCCTCATCATCGACCTTACGGACTTTTTCAACCATTACCTATTCCAGAACAACCATGGTCTTCTATTTTTATGGATTTCATCACAGATCTTCCAATCTCATGTTCTTATGACTCTATATTCGTGATAGTAGATCGTTTTACCAAGATGACACATTTTGTACCATGTACAAAATCCATCACAAGTGAAGAAATAGCTAAGTTCTTTCTTAATAATATCTATCGCTATCATGGATTATCCAAGGATATTATATCAGATAGGAAAACTCAATTTATATCAAGATTTTGACAGATTCTTTTCAAGATTCTAAAAGTGGATATAAAACTATCTTCAACATTCCATCCTTAAATTGATGGACAAACGGAGCGTGTTAATGAAGTTTTGGAGTAGTATTTAAGATGTACCATCAACTACCAATAAGATGATTGGACAACTCTTTTGCCATTGGAAGAGTTTGCTTATAATAACACGGTACATTCTTCCATAAAACAAACACCTTTCTTTGTCAATTATGGTTATCATCTACAACTTCATATTTTTGACTTTTTAAAAGTTGATAATCCTACTGCAAAAGATTTGGCAATTCATTTGTCAGAGCTACATGCAACGATGAAGGTGCAGTTAAAAGAAGCTCAAGAACAACAAAAGATCAATACAGATGTCTATCGAAAGGAACAACCACCATTCTACATTGGTGATAAGGTATGGTTAGTTTGTCATAATATCAAGACCACTCATCCTTGTGACAAGTTGGACTATCGAAGGCTTGGACTATTTTTTATTTCTACACAAATCAATCCAGTTGCATATCATTTACACCTATTGGAGTCAATGAAAATCTATCCGATATTTCACATTTCTCTTCTTGAACCATACAAGATAGTAGACATACCAAGAAGAAGATAAGGTCCACCTCCTCCTATAGAAGTGGACAATAATGAACAGTTTGAAATGGAAGAAGTTTTAGATTCAAGGCGGCACCAAAATAAATTAGAATATTTTGTCCATTGGCACGGATACAATATTAGTGAACACACATGGGAGCCAGTAAAGAATCTTATAAATGTAACAAAGATGGTGGAGGCTTTTCATCAATGACATCCATCAAAATCAAGATGAAAATCTTCCTTATAAAAGAAACGAGATCTAAGCAAGATAACATTCTACTTTCAATCCTTGTTTGTAGATTCTTTGTAGTTGTGATACTGAGGAGATGTAGAACCAATAATCAGCGGATTCGACTCAGAAGCCTTTATTTGTTGACATGCCAAACGAAACATTATAATTGTCAAAACCTTCAAGATGATATAATGGATGTGAAGATCTTCAAGAACGACATGTTCTTCTTCAAATAGATGGGAAGATACAATGCGTTTGATATCACAACCTTGGAAGGAACTCTTGATGTTTGGTGATTTTACTAGAGGTAGGAACAACTCCTGACGGTGTTTCAAATATTTTATTCAAAGGAAGTTATGAAGGCCTCAACAATGATCAAATAACTGGATGACCTTCTTGCCTTGATATGAGACTTTATTGATCGTTGAAAGGCCCTATCAATCATCTTCGAAGAGAATAAAGATCAGAGTATGTGGCAAATATAATTCGTCGCATCATAGATTTCTTCAACACATGATGACCGCTCCTCATGGAATTAGTTTCTAAAAGGAGCCATAATGTCACGGACATACGCATGTAAGCCAATAATTACATGTATAAATAGGTAGAAGTAAGTAAAAATAGATAAAAGTAAGTTAATTCTATAATATTTACTATAGAAGCTTCCTAAAAGCTTTATAGATAATGCTTTGACTTTATAGGTGTCTTTAATTAACTTTTTGGATTAGAAACATGGTCAACAATTTGGCCATATACCACACATATTGTTAGCTTGAAGATCAAGCTTATTATGTGGCCCACACGTAGAAAAACTTACCTTATAAGGCAAGGCATGTGTCCTACAAAGTCAACACATATTGGAGGTCCTATAGAATATCGCCACGTAGTCCCTAGTTAGATATTATATATAGAGACAAGAGTGAAGCCTTCTTCACTTTTTTCAACTCCTTTCTTGCTTCTAGTCTAGTTTCAAAGGTCTCTAGTTTTCTTAGCTTTTGGTACTAGCTATTCCAGTTTCTTTCTTAATATACATATCAAGTTATTTCTATTTTGTCATCTTTCTTTGAGAGAAGTCTCACTTGTTTATTTGTTTTTATCATGTTCTTATCCTTGACAGTTTTAACATTTATTTAAATCTCTCTTCTTTTTCAAATTCTTTGTATTTATTTTCTTCAATATAAGGTGGTTATAATTGTATTCTTCTTTATATGCTTGATTCTTTATAAGATTCTAAAAGAAAGGTATAAAAAATATGATGTATCTTCATAGATGTTGATAGTTCTAGTTAATAAGAAATAAGGTTAATTTACTTTTGAATAGGAAATTATCTTAATTTTTAATAATCTAACTTATTACATTACAAAAAACATATTTTGTAACCAACTTGAAATAGAAATAATTCTTTTTTTTATTATCAACTACCTTTTTAAAGTGTATTTAGATTACTTTCAATTGAAGCACCAAAGTAGTTAGAATATAAGTTATTTGGCTTGCAAAGTCATTTGCCGTTAGATATTTAGATCTATCAATAAATAATATGTCTAATTTTGAATGGTAACTATAATTAAAGTAAAATAGAGTTTATTTAGTAGAGACATTAATCATATTATTGTAAAAAAACCTTACTAGAAACAACTAAAATATCTAATTTTCTTATTGATAGTTGATATTACATCTTAAGTATAGTTTTAAGATTTGATTAACTTACTTTCTTTGGCTATTAATTTGTAGATGAAATGTTGAAGAAAGCTTAATACATACTCAAAGAATTTCAAAAAGTGAACCCAAAAACTTCTATCTAAAATGTGGTCTTTAATTTGAGGTAATATCAATTAGTATTGATAAATCTTTTCAATGAAGAATTTGGATATTTTATCATAAGTAATTGTCTTTTTACATGAGACAAAATCTACCATTTTTGTAAATCAATCAAAAATTAAGTATATAATATCAAAGGAATTTGACAGTGAAATGTCTATAATAAAGGCCATAGAAATAGAAAGCAATGGTTTGTTTGAAATTGGTAGCAATTAAAGAAGTACAAATAGACAATATCAAGGATTCTTTGATATAAAAAATGTGTTATAATAAAGGCCATAGAAATAAATAGCAATGATTTGTTTGAAATTGGTAGCAATTAAAGAAGTACAAATAAACAATGTCAAGGATTCTTTGATATAAAAAATGTATTGTAAGAATAGATAAATATTTTTATAACTTTCTATATTTGGAGCTACTAAAAATCTTTAGAAATAAGATCCAATATTTGATTGAATCCAAAATATCTTGTGATTAGATAGTCATGATGTGATTAGAAAATATAAAGGTAAAATGGCTCTGTTGAGATAAAAAAATATTCTTCTAAATAAAATAAAAAAATTAAATAAATTTACTTGAATCATTGTAGATCTTATTTGAATGATGTCTTGTATAAAAAATAAGAAGATTTATAGCCAAGGTTGTAAGAATCTAATAATAAAAATAAATTAATTAAAATTCATATAATAGTTACTCAAAGATATAATTTCTTATATTAAATCATATAATTATTTAGATCAATATGTGATATTAAAATCAAAAGAAGATAGAAACATGTTCTTATGGACTTAAGAACAACTTAAAACGTAAATCAACATGAATATTCAAGTTTCTTGTGATTTGTATATAAAAATACTAGATATATAGTATCTTTCATAAATTGGAGTCAATTTTGGAAATAATCCATAATAGCAAGAAATTCTTTGTTGTAGTTTTCATAATTTATTTTTATTGTAAAGAATTTTTGAAGTAGAATACAATTAGAAATATTTTTTTCCCTTTTAAGTTATAGCAAAAATAATTCAAATGCAAAGTCTTAGGCATTGATTTCTATAAAAAAAAAATAGCTTGGATAGTCTAAGTGAATAAAAAATAGAGATGGTAGTGAATGCTATCTTCAAGCATGCAAAGGCTTTCTTAGCTTTTGATTCTTATTTTAGCTTAACTTTACATATCAATTATATAAGTAAAACAATGTTGTGTTGTAATATGACTATTGCATGAAAGAAAAAGAAAAAGAAAAGATTATACAATAAAAGATATTGTTTTAAAATACAATAGAAAATTACTTTAAAAACATAAATAAAAGTAAAGAGGTAGGAAAAAAAATTCAATGCTAATGTTGCCTTCTTTTTTAAAAACAAAAAAAAAAAATACAATCTGTATATTTAGTAGAATCATAAAATAAATGAAATAAAATATGTTGAAAAAATAATACCATAATAGTATCTTTAAACAAAAATTAAGAATAATCTTTAACAAAAATTATCTAAAATAATCTTAGAATGATATCTAAAGAGGATCAATTGTGAATTAGGGACAAAATCAAACCCTAAGGTAGAAAATTGTGCATCCCCAGCAAAAGTAGAGTCCTTTTATTGATTAAAGAGTAATTTTTAAGAAAAAATTTGAAAGCATTATTTTAAACATTAATTTTGAAGGATTTTAGTTTACAATGATTATGAAATGGCTTTTCAAAGTTATAATTTTTATAGGTGACTTTTTTTTCTATAAAATTAAAAAATATATATATATTTTAAGAAATTATATCAATCTTATAGAAAATATATATAAAAAATTTTAAGAATTTATAGATGTAATTTTATTAGATAAATGTTGTGAAACTAAACTCATTTCAATAGTCAAATAATAAATGATATTCAAGTGAAACAAGGTTTTAAAAATTGGATTTTGATAGTTCGAGAAGATTTTTATAATTTTGAGATATTAGCTTATTATTATTTAATTTTTTTTTTCAATAGTTGATATTATTTTTAATATTTTTAAAAAAATTGAGAGAAAATAAATGATTTAAAAAGGAGCAATTGATACTAGATGATCAATATCAAGACAAAAAAAATATGATGATCAATACCTAAGTAAGTTAGTAATTTTTATTTCAATCAATAATCTTGATTTTTTTTAATTTTGTGAACTTATGGTCAATTAATAAATTTTGAATTATAAAATTTTGAATTAATATTAAAAATTATTGAGGTTTAAAATGTACTATAGGATTTTTTAGAATTTACTTAAGATTTGGCTAGGTTTTTATTATGATTTAATAAAAACTTAATTTTTAGAATTTACTTTATATTTAATAAGTAAATTATAGAACATATTTCATATTCAAAACCATAATTATAAGTCTTAGAGTGAAGCCATTATAAATTTTATTTGTATAAGAAATATATATATATATATATATATATATATATATATATATATATATATATATATATATTATTAGTATTTTTGCATCAATGATATAACAATAAACCTAGAATTGAAGACAAACTTGTATTTCACACATGACAATTTTTGCATTTATTACATATGCAAAGATATCAAATTTTATGAAATCCAACTTTGATGCTAAAGGTACAAAATTTTTGTTCTTAATTTATTATATAGGTACTAAGATATATAGATTAATATATTTGAATAGCAAAAAAATCATTAAAATTTTTGAAGTGGAATTTGTAAAGCATGAGATTACTCATAAGCATTTGGAAATATTTTTAAGTATGAGTAAAAATATATTTAAGGACACAATCTTCTAAAAGAAAAAGAAGAAAATAAAGAAGATAAAGCAAAGATATTAAATGAAAAACCTAACACTTTTAAGGACAAAATTTTATTAATCCAAAAAATAGGCAATAAAGATTTATAAATAGGAGAAGATATAATATATGAAGATTAACCTTCAATTGAAAAAATATATCTTTAAAAAAAATATTATTAGAAATAATGGCATTCAATAAAATTAATTTTTATTCAATAAAAAAAAATTAAATGAAAGTAAGAATGTCACTTGGTGAATGTTAGAAGAGCCATATATATTTTTTTAAGTAAATGAAGAACATAAAAATGTTATTCTTTTTGTTGATTTCTTGCCTTTATGTGTTACAATAAAGTTCCAAGATATAATGAAGTCTGAAAATACCATAGAAGAATAATATTGATTTTTGTAAGTAATAATATATAAGAATTGGCTTATCTTTCAACAAATCAATCTAATATTGGTTGTAAGTGGATATTTCAGACCAAAAAGAATACAATGAGTGTGATGGTAAGGCACAAGAAAAGATTAGTTGCTAAAAAATATTCACAAGTTAGTATTGATTCTAATGAGACTTATACACTCCTTGCCAAATTTACTACTATTAAGACTATTGTAGCAATTAAGACAATAATAGACTTATAAATATACCAAATAGATGTTAAGAAGGTCTTTTTGAATTAAAAATTACAATAAGATAATTATATGGACCAACTTTACTAATTTATACAAGAAAGCAAAAAAAAACATTATGTGCAAGTTGAAGAAAAAATTTTATAGGTTGAATTAATTATCAAGAGCATTTTAAGAACTTAATAATGCATCATTCATCAATGAAGGATTTATAAGGAGTAAATCTGATTATTCCTTTTATATGATGGAATCTAAAGTGTTTTTGTTAATTGTAATTTTTGGTGTTGATGATTTAATCATCTTAGCTAATAATATAAAAAAGATAAATTGAATGAAGGCTATACTAGAAAAAATATATAAATGAGTGATCTAGGAGAGTTGACTATTACTTTGATATTGAATTTGTAGGAAAGTGTAATAATCATACCATTGCAATAAGTAAGCACATTGAAGATATATTAAAAATATTCAACTTAGACGAGCACATATTAATTGCAATTTTACTTGAGAAAAATTTGAAGTTGATGAAGTTTACTAATGAGAAGTTTGTATAAGTTGAAAGTAAGATGTAAAGTATTTTATATAAGGAAACATAAGATTTGCTTATATATGCAATTGTAGCTGTAAGAGTGGATCTTGCATTTGATGTGAGTATTGTGAACTAACACATGTCTAAAGTTGGATCTTTCCTTTAGGCAACAACAAAAAAGATCATGATATACTTAAAAGGCCCAAAAGACTTTAAATTATGCCTTAGAAATAAAAAAATTGATTGATAAGGTTATTGTGATGCAAATTAGATTAGATATGCAAATAATAAATGATCTATGATAGAATTTGTATTATTTATTAAGATAGGAGTTATCTTATAGAATTGCAAGATATGACCGATCATTGCAAGATTAACCATAGAAGCTAAGTACATCATTACAAATCATTATGCAATAGAAGTAATTTGAGAAAGAAAATTCTTTGAAAATATTAGTTTTATACAATTAGAAGCAACTTTGATTATGTGTGATAATTAAATATATCTTACATTGTCAAGAGTCTAAAATACAAATGAAGAACCAAACACATTAATATTCAACATTATTTCAAAAGAAAAAAGATTGAAGATGGTATAATAGATATAAAGTATTGTATTATAGAAGTTATGCTTATTGATGTACTTACAAAGATATTAATAAAATATAGACATTACTAGTTAATAAAGATATTAGGATTGAAAGTCTTTTAACAAGTAGCAAAGTATGAATGTTGAAGATCAATGAACCCAAGATTAGTTACCACTACTTAGAATTTAACCTTAATAAGTTTCTAATGGTCAAAAGATAGTAAAAGCTTAGATAAGATTATTAAAGTGGTAGCTAAAATTTTAGGCAGAAATTATGTTAAGAAGAATTTAGGATTTTATTAAATAAAGAAAAATAGGATGAAGATGATTATAGATGAAGTTTATCTATATTAAATATAATCTCCCGCTTATAAGTAAAAGATATTAGAAATAAGAGTCATGTTATTCCATACTTCTCTTTATGTGCAACCTTATTAATACTAAGTGTTGAAAGTTCCTACTTCTTTATTCTTCAATATATTTCTATATATCATCAAAATGTATAAAGTTTTTAATATTATGATGTTTTTATGTTTTTTTTTTTTTGACATCTTGCTCATAAATAATTATTAAAGTTGTAGTTTATGAAAGTAATTTCTATATGTATATTAAATTTTAGTTTGGAAAATAATACCATATTATAAAGTAAATAAAAATCTACAAACCTTTGAAATAAATTAAATATTTTTAATGCTTTAATTAACAATCAATAAAAACTTTCAATTACTTCTTTTTGAGAGGTGAAATGGGAATCACCATAAGCATTGTATCCATGAAGTTTAGGATATTTTTTTGAAAATGCAAAAACAAAGAGTAGTACACAATGAACTTTGAATTATTCGGAAAATAAATAAATAAATGTAATATTGATTCATTTAAAGTACACTTAACTATGCTAAATATTTTATGAAACACAATGTTGAATGGTACATTTTTCTTACTTAAGTTCTGTGTATTTGGATTTTGTGCATATTTAAATGCTTGTTTGTAATTTTTTTGGGGGTAGAAAATTGCATATTAAAAGAATCAGAATTTTTGAATCTAATCATCAACAATTATACATTTATTTATCTTCTAACAAAATATCATGTCAATGTAATTTTGTTTATTCATGATATTTTTTTAAAGATTTTATCTCAAATTTTGAGCATGCATTCTACACTTAATATTTAATTTAAAGCTACACACCAATGCCAATTCTGCATGAATAATATCCAACACATTTTTTCTTGAAAAATAAACAAGAAAAACCAAAATATTAATAATTTTCATGCTTAAAAAAATTCAACTTGGTTTCTTTCCAAAAAAAAACCTTAATTACGTTGAATTTTTTATTATTTCTATGTTCAAGTTATGCTAATATTCAAGTAACAAAATCATCATAAAATCTTACCTAAGTTGATTTCAAGTCATTTTTTTGTTATTTTTAATTCTAAAAAAGAGACTTTATGTTTTCGTGAACATAAACCTAAAAGCTACCATGGGATAAATAAACAAAAATGGTTGTTACAATCCACTCAAGTTGTGCCACAATGAGGCAGTTGAAGACAATACCCAGAATCATTCTAGAACTAAACGGGAACACCGAAAAGGGGGCAATGAAAGGAGCAAACGTGATTGCCAAGTAGACCCAGTGTGGTCCAGTTGCTTTCATTTCATTGACTAATTCAGTGGCCCACATTACAAAGTCTGATGCCCTCTTGAAGTAAAACACTAATTCGTCAACGAGTTCTTCATCACCTCAAAAGTGTTGGGCTCCATTCCATTGACCAAAACTTTCACTTCCACACAAAGGGGGTCAAAGTTGGGTCCTTGTACGAATTGCCACTCTGCACACACACACACAATAAATTAATAAATTAATAATTAAATCATGCATAGTACCCACACAATAACAGTTTTCGCATGACCATCCACAATACAATATTGATGGATGAATTCATTGTGGAAAGTAAACACATAAGCACGAAACGGTATGTAATGCAAAATTTTAATTCGGAAACCGGAAGCTCATTTGAATTTTATAACTACACTATTAACAATCATCTCAAAAAGAAAAAAGGTGACAGTCAAACGAAAAGATCGACGAACCCACATACGACCTGTCGAACAAACCAACGAACGACCGAACAAACGAGCCACCGAACGAGGTAACGAACGAACCAACGAACGAAGTCTCGATCGGCGAGAGCGTCGAGGTTTTGAGTCCGTGTTGCAGGATTGACTGCGGGAGGCGGAGTGTGACAACCAAGACGGGTTCCGTTGCTTGCGAGAGGCGAGAGAGTGAGAGAGTACGAGGTTGCGGATTGGTAGCGGCCTGGGCGTTATTGGGCGGAGGCTGTCTGGAAGGTGGCCCCACTTATTTCTACCAAGTGGGGTGCACTTGACCTCGTTCAATTTCGCTTGGTTTGCGGCCCCTGCTCCCCTGCCCCCTTCTCTCCCTCTCTCCGTCGTATTAGGTCTTTTTCCCATTACGCCATTACTACCCTGGTCTCTACCGCGGGGTCCTTTCCTCACCAAACTCTTCAGCGGACGGTTGGTCAATGAGAGGTCGCGTGGATCTCCTCGCGGCTCTGCCCGTCTCGATTGGTATTACCCCCCCCCCCCCATTTGGACTCCATTGCATGCTCCCACGCTTTTCGTGTTCTCAAATCGCCCACGTCGCTGTGTGCCGCGACTCATGTGCTCTCCAGCTGCGTGTTGGGCTTGAGTGTCAAGGAGCACCGTGGCTCCTCAGCGGGTGTGGGCTTCTTGAGAAGCGTGTGAGGAGTTTGTGAGAGATTCTGATTGTTTTTGATTGACAATTCAGTGCGAGTGTAGTAGGAATTTTTGTGGAGTGGAAAGGGCTGCGTCGTGTGTTTCGTTGGTGGAATTTTGGGGATATGTGGGTTTGGAGAAAGGGAATTGGTTTGGGAAGTTTGTGAAGCAAAGATGACGAGCGTGAAGATGGCGCTGTCGTTTATGCCCCCGGCTTTCAGCATTTTTGAGGTATGGGCATCCGTATTGTTGGTCACTGCGGTGGCGTTTTTTATATGGAGGCAGCAGGGAGAGAAAAAAGCTGTCGAGACGAAGCCTGTGGTGGCGAAGCCGGTACAGTTAGATGAGGAGTTTGAGGATAGCTCCGTGAAGCGAGTGACAGTATTCTTCGGGACTCAGACTGGTACAGCGGAGGGGTTTGCGAAGGCGATTGCTGAAGAGGCCAAGTCGCGGTACGATAGCTCCTCCGTGGTGTTTAAGGTCGTGGATCTAGATGATTACGGCGCGGATGATGAGCAGTACGAAGCAAGGTTGAAGAAGGAGAGCTTAGCGTTGTTTATGGTGGCGACCTATGGTGATGGTGAGCCAACTGACAACGCTGCGCGGTTTTACAAGTGGTTTGTTGAGAGTGGGGAGGATCAGCAGATAGGGTTGGATGGGTTGAAGTACGCTGTGTTTGGGTTGGGGAACCGACAGTACGAGCATTTTAACAAAGTCGCGAAGAAGGTTGATGAGGCATTGACGCAGCAAGGTGCGCAACGGATCGTAGAAGTGGGACTCGGTGACGACGACCAGTCCATAGAGGATGACTTCACTGCCTGGAAGGAAAAGCTGTGGCCCGAGCTCGATGGTTTGTTGACGACTGAGGACGCCCCCACGACTCCCCATGCGCCTTATCAGGCCGCTGTCGCAGAGTATCGGCTGGTCACTTACGAGCCTGGAACCAAGCTTTACGTGGAGGAGTACGCTGCCAAGAAAAATGGGCAAGCTGTGTACGATGCCCTCCACCCCTGCAGGGCAGACGTGGCCTTCGTCAAGGAGCTACATAAACCTCTCTCTGACAGGTCATGCACCCATTTGGAGTTTGGCATTGCAAACACAGGCCTGTCGTATGAGACCGGCGATCATGTTGGAGTCTACGTGGAGAACAGCCAGGAGGATGTTGAGGAGGCCGCTAAGCACTTGGGTTACCCTCTTGATACTATCTTCTCCCTCCATGTGGATGCAGAAGAGGGGCAGCTTTTATCAGGGTCTCTTCCGCCCCCGTTCCCAGGGCCTTTGCTGCTTGAGACAGCACTGCGCCGTTATGCTGATTTGCTCAGTCCTCCTCGCAAATCCGTGCTGTCTGTGTTGGCCGCATTTGCCTCCGACCCGGAAGAGGCCGAGCGGTTGAAGCATCTGGCGAGTCTGCTCGGTAAAGAAGAGTACACGAAGTGGGTGGTGGCTAGCCAGCGGAGTCTGATCGAGGTGATCGCTGCGTTTCCCTCAGTGAAATTACCTCTCGGTGTTCTCTTCGCTTGCGTTGCGCCACGCCTGCAGCCACGGTTTTACTCCATCTCATCTTCACCCAAATTCTCCCCGACCAGAATTCACGTCACCTGCGCGCTTGTATATGGTCCGAGTCCCACGGGACGCATTCACCGTGGTGTTTGCTCCACCTGGATGAAGAATGCACGCTCTAAAGACACTTATGGTGCGGATGACTGCAGCTGGGCTCCCATTTTTGTCCGCCAGTCGAATTTCAAACTACCCGCAGACTCGACTATCCCAATTGTGATGGTTGGGCCAGGAACCGGATTGGCTCCATTCAGGGGTTTCTTGCAGGAAAGAGCTATGCTGCAGGAATCAGGATCAACGCTGGGACCGGCTAAGTTCTTCTTTGGTTGTCGCACTCGTACCCAGGACTTTATCTACGAGGAAGAGCTCAACGCCTTTGTTGAGAAAGGGATCACCGAACTAACTGTAGCCTTCTCGAGGGAGGGTCCGAGAAAGGAATATGTCCAGGACAAAATGCTGGAGCAAGCAGGAGAAGTGTGGAAATTGATTAGAGAAGGTGGATACCTGTATGTCTGTGGGGATGCGAAGGGGATGGCTAGGGATGTACACAGGATGTTGCACACCATTGTGCAGCAGGAAGAGGGCGTGACGAGCTCGGAGGCGGAGGCCGTTGTGAAGAAGTTGTCACTGGATGGGCGTTACCAGCGTGATGTGTGGTAATCCTTCTACTCGGCACGAGTGTTGCAAACCAGTGCCAGGGATTGAGATGGTTATAGTTTAGTTAGAAAATATAGCCTATAAGGGAACATTATACTAATTAGGTCAATCGGATGGATACACAGAGGGTAGTGCGCACATTGTGCAATGCAGATTTGGAAGTTACGCTTATCAGTTGTAAGGTATTAATGTAGTGAATAGGCCTCTCGAGTATGTATAGTGTCCTTGATTTGCAACGGGGACAAGACCTTGTACTTGCCAGTGGGAATTGTCCTCTGGTCATCTTCAGATCTCTTGCTGGGAGGAAGCTCGCCAGTTTCACGTATTTTATTTTTCGTAACTCAGTTTCTTGGCGTTTCGAGTTTTGTCACCCATGCGATGTTCCAATCCGATGGGCCGAAACCAGAGGACAGTTGCGGGTATCTTCTCCAGTGTGTTCGGCGAGATGGATCTGTTTCGGTAGCGCTCAATGACCAGGTCATATGATGCTGTTGTTCAGTTTAGTGGATAAAGACTCAATTCCTTGCATATCAGTTGACAGAAGTTGGACTGTCCATTCTGAAGTCAAGAACGAGTTTCTGAATTGTTGCTAGCGGATCTCCATCAATCTCTTTCCATCCGCTGGAGCGAACTTTGCAGCTGGACTTATCTAGGTCTTATCGATTGAGCTATTGTCTGACCATACTTATTTCAGTTTTATTGAAGCAGTGAATTACTTATGATTGAAATTTAAAAAATTCAAAAAAACTTTTTAGTAGAGAAATATCCTAACAGCTACAATGCTGTTTTATTAGCGCGAACCACCAGGCGGACTTTTTTACAGTGATCACGCCTCGGTTTGCAAGAGGATCGAGCATCTAGAGAAAGGATGTCATTTTCTATTATTCTAACACATCTGCTCCGATGCTTAGATTCGTTCCAGTGCATTGGAAAGCCAAGTATTCTGGGAGTTTCGTCGTAATGGATGGGATGTGGGTCAATGTGGGGACGATGGGTAGCCAGTTGCATGCTAGCCGGTTCAAATATTATTTTTCCCTATTAAAAAAAATCAAATCGACCTGAATTTCAGAAAAAATTTAGCTTTGCTAATGAGATGGTAGGGGTCTTAGCTGGTCCTTATACACCTCCCCGGAAGCTGCTGCGGGTCATTCGAATTTCATAGGACTTTGCAGATTATGGTCATAATGGCCACTCTTATTACAGTGATTGCATCCGGCTGCACAGAAGACAAAATTTTGCCCGAATGCCCTTAACATTCTGCTCCATGCCGTTGGAGGTTAAGTTCTAAGGAAGTCAGCTTTGGGAAGCTATCAAGTCATGTCACGCGTTTTGTGTTGAATTGTGATATGCTCCAAGTGGATTCAGGGCCAAGTTTTGTATCAAAATAATTTGCTATTTGTCCTGATGAGAACTACTGCTCTGAGCGCAGATGCAGGGTAGGGCTTCACCCACCGCCCTATGCTGAACACTAGAAACTGCCGATACCGGCTTGAAGTTTGTGTATAGCTCTTTATAATTGCTTACAAGAGATTATTTCATGATTCCATGAAAACTCATACGCTCAAAATGACTGGATCACAAATTTCTGTAACCTGCAATTCTTTCAAAACTTGGGACTTTCTTCTACCGACTCTTATTTCTTCTGAATATGGATTTTTGATGTGGAATTTGGTTCAGTATAATGAAAATCCAGTCATAGCCACTAAAAGATCCACACCAAGTGCGCGTCTTTTGTGAAAAGCTTTTTACGCTACCAGGTTGACACGCAACTTTGCTCTAGTTTAGACTTCTCAGACGTCTGTTCCATGCTGTGTTGCAGTTTGCTACAACGTTTTCTTCAAGAAACTTTTCTATTGAATTGTAGGTATTTGTTAAGGTTACATATTAATTTTGATTCTATTTCCGAAATTCTGGTAGGATGCTGGAGTAGGCGTTGGGGTGTGAAGCAAGTTGTTTGTGGAACATAAGCGAAATTTTCAATTGGAAGCACCCACTTACTCGCTTTTTATTAGAAATGAAATCCCTGAAGAAAAACTTCTTGTTCATGAAGATATTTAACACGATTGACCAGCTTGTAGTTATTGTAGACATTGTGTACTTCAACTCTAACATGAATTTGTATGACATCCTTGACGTCCTGTCCTCAAGAAACTGAACAATGTGCGATTGCATTGTTAGAAACCTCTCGTTCACCGCACCATGCTTTAAATGCTTCAAAACTCTGAACAATATTAACCCTAATCTGAAAATACATATGCATTCCAGAAGGCCACAATAGATTCATCACACGGATGTACATGATGGGAGTACACATACACACCAACAAAGTGTTCGTGCAGAATTGATGAGACCTAATCAGGTTATATTGTCAGTATGCCCAGTCCAAGGTATCCACACAATTGTAACACAAAATCAACTTGTTACATTTTTGTAGAACTAGATTTTGCTATACAAGCAACAAATGGTAGGAACCCAATAGCTTGTGAGAATTAGTAGTTAAATCATGAACTAATCCTCCTTGCAACCACCAAATAAGTGCTCAACTATAAACCAAAGAATTCTACAATTAAACTCAAATTTTCATAGCATGCATTTAGCATGTGAGTGTTAATACTTTCATAATCATGTGTTTCTTTTATTTTTTTTATACTGTTTTTATAAAAAGAATTATCTTCAGTTAATTTCTGTTCTAGTATCTACAAAATTATTGCCTCAAAAAGTTGTCTTGTAACTCCCAAAAGATTCTTTAACTATTTTATGATGCATAATTCAATAATGTTTGTAATCTTAGTCTTTGAGTTTTTTAATCCAACTTATTAAGAATAAAACCTAAACAAGTTACAAATATGTTTTCTCTTAAATCACTGCTTGTGAGTATCTTGGCTACTTAAGTATTATTTTAAGAAAAATTAATCAAAGCTGATCTATGTCATTTTGTTTAAAAAGCATAGTTTGAATTTTATGATTTTTTTTGCCGTATATCTATAAAATATCAAATACATGGTTAACTTATATATTATTTAAATTAATTTTATAAATTTTATTTTTAAATCTTAACTTAATAAGGGACAAAACAACATATAGAACACAAACATTAAGTCTTATTTACTTTATGCAATTATATATCATGCTCTATTATATTGCAATGCTTTTATTTATTCTTGTAATTTCATCCAAAAAGAAAGATTGGCGAGCTAATACAAATATATGCCAAATTGCAAAAACCACCTTATATATTTTAAAAAATGAAAAAAAAAAAAAAAAAAAAAAAACTACTACAAAAGAGAAATTAATTATTATTAAAAAAGACATTATGTGTACACAAATTGTTAGGCATCATGTTTTATCAATCTAATTTACAGATACTTTTAAACATTTTTTTAATTTCTAAGTAAGATAGAAATATAATAAAATATAGAGTAATATTAGAAAAATATCTAAATTTTAAGAAAAGTTTGTATGATTTAACAACTGTATGAAAGTATTTTGGTAAAAGCCACCAACAAGAAACGATTTCTTAAAAAAAACTTTAAAAACTAAAAAATGTACTTTATTTATTAACTAGCATTTAGATACTTGTAAAAAATTATTAAATATATAAATAGATGTATGTAATCAATTATAATTTCTAAAAAAAAATTCAAAATAAATAAATAAATAATATTTTTTTTGTAAAAAGTATAAATTTTTTTACATAATAATCATAAATTTTTATTTTTTAAAAAAATAAAAAACAAAAAAACAAAGTTGCAATCAAAAGCTTTGAGAAATAAATTTCTATACATTTTATAATGCTTCTTGTTAAATGGGAAAATTATAGCAAATAAAAATAATAAATTAAATATATACAAAAAATATTTTTTTTTTTTAATTACCAAAGGGTAGCAATGATCTTCCGTTAATTTTATGCTTATTGATAAGTAAAATAGCAAGCTGAAGGATCTGTTATAAATCATAATATACGTAGAACTTTAAAAATTAAAACTTGAAGAAGAAATAATTTAAATAATAAAAAAATTCAAAAAACCATGTTTAAATTATAAATATAAAAACTCATGTTATTTTTAATACAAGCGTCAACTAATATATATTTAATAAGATTTATTCTTGATATTTGGTTGTTCCACCAGACATAGAAGGCATTACAAGTCTTGTTACTACTGAATTATAGACTTGCGTACTGAGCATAAATTTTATTCATGATATATGATTTTTAAAAAAGCTTACAATTATAAGATACATCCAGGGTTTTTAAATCCGAACTACAATATAAATTGATAGAAGAAAATAAAATAAACATACTTAAAAGTTTAAAGAGATGAAACAAGTTGTAACCATAATCATGCTGATAATAATAATCATGATCATAAAATAGTATTTGATTTAATTAATCTTAATTATATCTAATTTTTTAATCATAATAAATAACAAACAAGGATCTATAGGATTGCAATCTACATGAAATATTTCAAACATAACATGCATGCTTTGTTTACAATCATTTTATTTTTACAATTATATTAATTTAAATTTAAAATTATAACATTTTAATATGATTTTAAAATTATAAAAAATTAATAACTTATATATATTAAAATATTAAATTATTTAAAATTTTAAAAATGATAAAATAAACTTATCTTCCTTAATATCAATTGGTTTAATGAAATCATGCCTTGCAGTTAAAATTGTACTTCTTGCCACTTTTAAGACAACTCATATTCAGAACAAATTTCTTTAAAATAATAAATAATATATTTTAATAAAATATAATAAATTTAAAATTTTCATTATATATATATATATATATATATGTGCATACTATTCATATCATAAAGTAAGTTCATTATAGATACAAAGTGTCAATGGCTTACTATAAATTCAATAAAATAAATAATGTGTCAATATTTTTATTTTTTAATTCTTTTTCAAGTATGGATTGTCCTAATATTTATTTTATTAGAAAATATAATACAACGTAACTAACATAGTTATTTACTTTAAATTTTATTACATAATTCTAATAGAACATTTTTAAATAATGAAATATTCATTAATGAAGATACAATTTTAGTATTTTATGTACTACGAAGTCAAATAAAATATTTGATATAACTTGGGAAAAAAGGTTCGGAATAATTTGGCTAATAATTCAATAAAACACTGTACAAAAATACAATGGATTAACTATAACCATTTTTTTGTACAAAAAATAATGCTCCTTCTGATCTGAATAAAAATAATTCTAAATAAAATTTCACAATTTTATATATCCAATACGATGTACAACTTGATTTTTCAATGTATCTCGTTTAGATGATTTTGAAGTAAGATGCTGCATGTTGAATTCCCTTTTGTTATCTGTATGATGATTAACTATATGAGATTAAAGAGTTATGTAAGAGTTATTTTCATAGAATTCAAGTGATCTTTATGTACAAAGAAAATCTTTAAAACTAAGTGTTGAATTTAATGACACAATTTAAGGTCAAACAAGATATATATATTTTTTGGAAATTATTGGAAAGAATTGCTATATTGAAGCGGCTGATATTCAAAAGTAATAAATATGATAATTTAGGTAATTGACTTTTATATATTCCTTTATAATCTATAAAACTAAAATGATATTAAATTTTCTCCAAAAAATAAAAATAATAATAGAAGTAGAGCAAAGATATTTACAATTAATTATAATAAATCGTATTATTTGTATATTCTTTTGTGTTGCACAGATACCAAATTGATCATTTTATATCGATAACTAGATAATTCTAAAGACTAAAACTAAATGAACATCTCGATTATATCAACCATTTGGTGACAGAGAATATTCACCTTGTCAAATGAGCATACATTTATTAGTGTTGATTAAGAATAATAGTAAACATTTAAAATTTTATACATAATACTATTATATTTTAAATAAAAAGTAGGATAAATTTTAAATTAATGATATCAAAAATTTAATAACAGACAACACCAACTTTAAAACATAGATTTTAAAAAAAGGATTATGAATTTACAAGACTACTTAGATTTTTTTTTTGTATTTTTGAAATATTAAACATTGATTCTTATAATGATCATTGATGTAAACTATAATAGAGTTATTTTTACACCTTCTAATAAAATATCGATTTATAAGAAAAAATATTTAATTCTTCATTGGATATAAATTCATAAATGTATGGAATAATTATTTGAATTAAAAAACATATTTATCATAATTATTTATTTATTTACATTTGCTTTGAATATTAGACACAATATTAATTATGATAGATCTATGTAACTGATAAGAAGAAAAATTCTAAATGTTTCCTTTACTATATTATGTCGAATGTTCCTAATATATCATCTATGCAATAGATCATGATGACTTTGGCTTGATGAAACAAACTGCATGAGAACAAAGAAAAGGCACAAATAAGCCATCTTATTTGTCACATGGTTACATATACTTCACGTGAAGTTTGCATGAAGATTAATTTGAGATTACATGACAGCATATATAAAAAAGAGTATGTATGAAAATTTATCAGAGCTAAAACAAAATAAAATAAAATAAAATAAATAAACTTATTATTCCTACGGGTGTCTCACAAAAAGTATACTTCCAAATGAACTATTTTTTTCCAAATTAAAATACCCTAATGGTTCAATTTTTTTTGGGTGTATAGATTTCCAATTCTTTTTACAAATACCCAGTGCTTTCAATGAAGCTTTCTTGTTGCAACACCTATTTCAATTTTTACATAATTTTCCTTTTAGGCTTTGAGATTGTATGGTTAAAGTAAATTTGAAGTAAAAAAAAAGTGTAACTCGAGATTGTTAATTATGCACCATAAAATGGAGACAATTCTCAAAATTTCGATTAATTGTTAAGAATAATTAGTCCTTGGGAGATTAATCAACTGAAATAACACTATATATGGTAAATTAATTGTGAACCATGAGTATATTTTTATTTTTATTTTTATTACTAATAATTTAAATATTTGTCAAGTTTTTAATCTTTTTGTTAAGAAGTCAATGAGTAAACTTGGTTACTAAATTCATTTTTCACATCCATTTTATTTATTATTCTTATGTATATAATTAAAATGTTCATATGTATATTTAAAAAAAAACAAATATATATATATATATATATATATATATGTATATATATGTATATATATTTATATATATATATATATATGAATTTATTTATTTTTAATTTATAAGGTTCAAATGTTTTCAATTTTAATCAAAATCATATCATAGAATGTATGTATGTAAAATTATTTTAACACAATACAACATTTAAATATCTCGTTAATGAATCCTATTCACTTCAATTTGTACAATTAGTATTCTATAAACAACACATATATGTCCATATGTGTGAGTGTATATATATATATATATATATATGTATACACACATATATATAAACACACACATGATTTTAGATATGATAATCAATATATTTATTTTTAAAAGAATTGTTAAACTTTCAGAGACACTATAGTGCTCCGAATCAACAGTCATCATGTTTAATAATTTTCGAGTCATTTTTTCATTTCATTTCATATATATATATATATATGTGTGTGTGTGTGTGTGTGTGTATTAGAACTAATACCTTATTTGCTTCTTTACTAAAGTACAAAATTAAATAACCAATATCAAATTCACACAAAAAATCGAAGTCATACTGGAAAATACAAATGAAAATCATTAAAATGACTTTAATAAAATGGACGTTCAGGTGCATAAGTAAATGCACTTGGATGGCATTTTTTAAGGTTGCTCACTTCAACCCAAGAAAATTCAAGTGAGCAACTCATGAAATCTCCATTTAAGCCTAATGTAGAAGAACCTCAGCTGTAGATAGTGAAGCAACATGTACGTTCCTGGTAGAAGGAGAGGGAGATCGTGAAAGGAGCGCCAGGTTCGAATAACGGGGAACCGGGAACGAGAAACCGGATCCCCCGTTCGAAACGTGAGAATCCCTAAAACCCTGCCGAGTCCCACGTGGGAAGTTTGTTTCATGGTTTGTCATCGAGAAGTTGCTGCTTGCGATTAGAATCCTCGCAATAGATTGTTCGAATTCACCGCTGCATCGCCATGAAGCAGGTGTGGAAGATCGGCAGCATCTTCACGGCCGTCGTGGTGGCCTGGATCTCGTTGCTTCTCGCCAAGGATCTGCCTCCCTCGGTGCAACTCATCGTTCCATACGTAAGCTGCATCTGTTGCGCATTCGCTCTTTTGCACTCGTCGCTGTTGTTCGATTCCTGTGTCATTTCGTGAGATGCTACGGGAGGGAAAAAACAGAAAAAGCACGTTATTCAGGAGTATACGTGGTTATTTTCAGGTAAAGGTTACATGGCATCTGTGCCAGGCAGGCGTAACCTGTAGACTGAGCATTTATTTCTGTTTCTTTTCTTTTCTTTTTTTTATTTTTTTCAAGTCATTTAGAGTGGCGATGGTCCCAGCTTGTCGGCACAAGATTTTTGATGAGTGTGGGTGAGATTTTTTGTCTTTTGGTTTTGAGTCTGGATTTGACAGTTTAGTGTTTCTGAACATTCTGCAGATCCCGATGTTTGCGATTATGTCGTTAGGGTGTTATGGGCTAGGTGCGCTGGGTTACGGCATGATGGTGTTTCGGGTTTGTCCTGAGGAAGAAATCCTACTGCAAAAGGTACAAAGTCGTTTCTCACTGGTGAAATATTGTGCATATTCTGGTCCATTTCTAGCCTCATCAGTTGGTGTCCTTTTCTTCCTTTCATTCCCGTGAGAGGATGTCCTGCGTGGCTCTAACTCCACAGTAGTGCACTAAGGTAACAGAGTAATATAACTATCAGGATTCGTCTCTGACGGATAAACTTTGAATACAGGACATTGCGGAAGCAAAAGCATTTTTCAAGGAGCGTGGTGTTGACATGAGTGCAGACTAAACTGATTCTTCCAATGTCTCAGTTCACTTCAACGCCTTGTGACAAGATCTGCAGTTTTGTATCTGAACACTCACTGTCTGGAGACAACTCAGTCGATTTAGGGTCAACCAACTCCGGATTACAATGCATTCACATAGCGAGTTCCAAATTTGCGAAATCGTTGAATTGGATTATATTTCCTCCATGCACCTCAATGGAGAGGTGACACGGTTGTATAAAACAGGGGGTTTCCAGTAAGCCCAGTTTGCATACCGCTGGGAGTGTGTGGAGCTGTATTTGAACAGCCTGGGTGTGCATGAAAAGCAATCAAATGACTGCCATAGTTTGGGCAGTGTGATGGATATGAAAGTAAAAGTGAATCAGGAAGTTCATCTGCGAATTGGACTTGAGCAGCACAATGTGGCAGATGTGGGCGTACACTGAAAGACAGGGCTATCCAGGTGAAGTGGAACAAGCTCGCAAGTAGGCTTGTGCAACATCTGTGAAAGTGAACATGAAATTTCTGTACTTGCCTCTGTTGGAAACTGCTGAGTAAATGAATGATTCTGATGTTCTACCATTTCTGCATGTCGAACTTGTAGTAGGTTATCAGGCACATGAGGTTAAGATATTCAAATCTGCTCAATCAGAGAGCTCCTCATTGTGGTATATCACAGCTATCTGGATCCAAATTTGGTGCCACACACTACGAATTGTACTTCGCTCTGCAGGCAGGGTCAGACACTATGATGAGGCGGCAACTACTATCACCCTCCATCTACAAAATAAATAAATAAATAAAATAGCAATAATAGCATGGGGTGCAGTAACTAGAGTGCAGCAATTGCTTGGAAAGATTGACTCCGTGTGTGATTTTCGTTCGACATGTATGGTTGAGGGAACCATCGCCAGTAAACCACACCAATCATTTTGGATAATCCGTGTCTATGTGTGCTCTGAACCATGTTGTGAGAGGAATGGGCATGACACAAATACATAAACAAGAGATCCATTCACAGCAAAAACATGGATTATCCTAGTTTCGCCCACCACTGGCGAGGTAAGAACCACACAACCTAGATCATAACTCTTCCAATTTCAGCCACCTTGCACCCTTTGGACCTGGTGTGCACTGGGGGGAAATGTATCTCTGTAGGCAAGAAAAAAGAAATGCAACAGCTATTTTACTTACAGAAGACAAATTTATTTTTTCAAAACTTTGGTATGTGATTTTTCAGTTGATGAACTGCTCCAGAGGAAATGAACGTGTAGCATTGTAAATGATTTGGATAAAATTACAGACACGTTCTTTCTGTTACAAACAGTAACTGCGACAAGATTTTTGAGTGGGAATCAAAGATCGTGTTAAACCCCTACCGTGTGAATGTTGATACTCACATGAATGGCTCGATTCATACCGGCATTGTTGAGAAAGAGGGGCAGATGTAGGTGTCTGCTGGGCTCGTGAAGCAATTCTTCCCTTCTCCAGGCAGGCCCCACGACGAGTTATACCATGTGTTTTGGCGAGTCCGTAGGGTAGTGTCGGGTATAAGGTAGGGCGGAATGGGCTGCCAGAATCATACCTTTCTCGGCCTTTTGGCTAAGATCAAGTGTAGTATCTGTTCTTATCAGTTTAATATCTGATACGAGGCTCATCGAGCCTCATGATATTAATCTAATTTTTCTCGGGTGCGGGTCCATACGGCAGCTTGCTGCCCGGACTCGCAAGCGTCGCCTCGGTATTGCACTACCTCCTTGGCCGGCGCAGCCCTCCCCCCCCCCAAGGGGGACCCAATGCAAACACAAAATCGGACTTGTAGAATGACAAAATCGGACTTGTAGAATGACAAAATCGGACTTGTAGAATGAGTAGCTGCCTGTCGAGAACGTCGACTGCAGCCCTCAACCTCCAAGCGGCTAGAATTGAGCGGCTGCGGTGCACCGCTGCTGTCAGTTCCCATCATGGGAACCACTCCGAAGAATGGACATCACCCTCGATGGAGGAGCCGCTACATTTCCCTGCCTAGATGCGTGCAATATACACTCCGCCTCACGGGCGAGCATAAGTGCGCTTTGAATCCCCACTTGGAAGAAAACGAAAGCGCCGACCGGCAGCAGATTGCGGATTGGCGTAGTCAAGAGCTGGTCTTTGCTTCACCAAGCCTCGTGTCCAGTAGTCTTGTGCAAGCATGCCGAGAGAGAGAGACTGTGGTAGATTTCAGAGTGGGAAGCAACCCCTCAATCCCTATGGCTTCTGTCTTGTGTGCACTAATCTCCTTTGTTTCGGAACCTTAGTGAAAGGCTTTGAGCCTGGAGGGAAGAACCGAACCGCGCTCGACGCTGCGAATACGAACTTCGTAAGAATACAAATACAATTTTGAATTCAGTAATGCAAAGAGCGGAAAAGCATGAACGGTGCTCCGTGTCGCAGCTTCATAGTTTTGGACTTCAACTTCCGCATGTGTATTTGGTTCAAATGAACGAAGTCCTTGTTGGTTTGTGCACTTGGTTAGATTTCCGAGATTACATAGTGTGTACAGTAGATCTGTTCACGGTGGAATTCGACTACTAATATTTTTTGTTAAACTGAGCAGGTGGTGGGCGTGGAGGTGCGTGGTTTAGAAAGGAATAAATGTGAAGCATGCACCAAGGTTGTCATGGGAGCAGCCACCTTCCTCGGGCACCGCAGGACAGTGGTGAAATTGAGAAACGTTTCGAAGCACCGGTGGTCTAGTGGTAGAATAGTACCCTGCCACGGTACAGACCCGGGTTCGATTCCCGGCCGGTGCAGGCAGTCGAACTGCCATGCTAGCTGGAATAGCTCAGTTGGTTAGAGCGTGTGGCTGTTAACCACAAGGTCGGAGGTTCGACCCCTCCTTCTAGCGCTGTCAGTGCCAAATCCACCTCCCCCGACATTTTGCAAACCCGCCAGACCACTGCCAACGCTTTTGAGCTCCATCACAGATGCCTCCATTCTACTCCTCTTTGCCCCACTGCCCCCTTCACTCCCATCCCCACAAACATGCATCCTACCTGACACCCCTCTCAAAACTCCTCATCTCTTGCCTTGCCCTACCCCATCACTTACATGCCACATAGTATCCCCCCTCCCTCCTCCTCCTTTTTTTTTTTTTTTTTTTTTTTTTTCTTCTTCTTCTTCTTCTTCTTCTTGTCTATGTGATCCCACTTTTCAACAAAATCCCCATCTCCTGCCTTTGCATCTAAATAGGACATCACCATTATTCAAATGTAAAGACATCCATAAGTACATCTCTTTGTACCATTTCTATATAAATTTAAGTTTATACAAAAGCATACAAGATGACATTCATTGCAATATTTATTGCTTGCAATTTGGATCCATCATATTAAGAGAATAAGAAAAAATCATAGATGCTATACTTAGAAAAAGTAAGAATAGATTTGGAACTATTGTGGATCTTCATGAGCTTCTTAACATTCTTAAGATCGAAATTTCACGCATCACCAACGTTAACCATAGAAGCATTATTTCTACATTTATGGAAGAAGTCCAAAGTCTACACTAAGAAGTTGTGTAATTGAAGGACGTAAGGAGATTAGCCTCCAATAGGATATAGTAATAAAACAATGTCAACACAAATTAAAATAAATAGAAACTTCATGACTTTAGTAAAGGCAATACAATCATATTTTTATCTCAAAGTTCATAATATTTTTAATCCAAAATTTGATACACCTTGACATGGGCCATAGAAGATTTAGCTCATATTACCTAAAAATATAATTCTATTTATAAATATGAAAACCTATAATTTACATACCATTATCATAAACACAAATAAACCTTGTCAATACAAACTCAAGTTCTTGGTTACTATGTACCAATATGCTACTCTCTTTAAACACATCAATAAGATCCTTGAGGACAATGCCAAGCCATATTCATCATATAATCACGATTCTATGTTGAATCCAAAACAACATTTTAACATTATCGATGCCTATATCACCATCTCATCATTTGAACAAGATATATATACCAAGCACCATATCTGTCGAATGATAAAAAAAAGGTAATTTTTTGCTATATATGCCGTGGTTATTTTAAATGATGGAAAGTCATCAAGTAATATTCTTAGCTACTATTAAGATTTTCAGGACATTTTAGAAAAGAAAAATACACATATTCTCTTAGAGCATCAATCATATGATTGTTCAATTGATTTGCGAGAAGGAACTCAATTACCATTTAGATCAATCTACAATTTATTGCAAAATGAATTAGTTGCATTAAAGAAGTATATTGATAAGAATTTGGCTAAGATTGTTATACTTCATTCAAAAAAAGCATAAATCTCTACAAATGTGCATAAACTATCAAGGACTTAATAAGATTACCATCAAGAATAGGTATCTCTTATTTCTAATTTCAAGTCTACTTTACCAATTCAATCAAATAAAGACCTACACAAAAATAAAACTACAAAGAGCATACAACTTCATTCATATCAAAGAAAGAAATGAATAGAAGACTGTTTTTCAAACTAGATATGGATATTTTAAATTTGATGTCATGCTTTTTGGACTCACAAACATACCAACTAGTTTTTTATATCCCATAAATAATATTTACTATGAGTTTATTAATGATTTTGATATCTACTATTTAGACAATATTCTAATCTATTCTAAAAATATAGAAGAACTTGAATTTCATATTCGTCATGTGTTACAAAAACTTATATATACATGATTATATACCAAGATGGTAAAGCATGCATTCTACATTACTTAAGTTAACTTCCTAAAATACATCATTTCTACAAAAGTTAATGATGGATCCGAAGAAGGTCTACACTATCATAGATTGGAAAATTTTAAGAACAACAAAAAATATGCAATGTTTTTTGAGATTTGCAAATAACTACTAGATCTTTATCAAAAGCTTTTCTTAAGTTGCAACTCCACTTACACGTTTGACTTGTAAAGACAAACTTGAGTAGGATAAAAAAGCTGAAGCAATATTTGATGCTTTGAAGAAAGAATTTATTTTTGCACCAATCTTATATTGCATTGACTTTTTTAAGGCATTCTTTTAAGGAAACAAGTGCATTAGATTTTGCCTTGAGTTGAATATTGTCACAAATGGGAGTAGATGACAAGCTCCATCCAATAGCTTTTCATTCCATGAAATATTCAACAATAGAGATCAACTACAAAATCCAAAATTAATAACTTATTTCAATTAAGGATTCTTTTTAGAAATAGCATCACTATTTAGAAGGTGCTTCTAGTCCAATCACCATGTATATAAGTCATAAGAATCTTGATTACTTCATGTTAGTGTAAATATTAAATTGTTGCCAAACTCATTAGAGTATGTCATTATCAAGAGTTCATTTTAAGATCACATATCAACCTAAGAAACAAAGTAAATATACCATTAATAACATATACAAAATTTGTTTCTTAGGTTGATATGTGATCTTAAAATTCTTGTGATATTGTCTATTAAGTCTTTAAACAATTATTTTGCGCATTCAGAATTGATCTTTGAATATTATGTTCTTACAGCCTCGATAAATTAACAGATATGCTTAGTGTGCAATATTGTAGATTGATGTCGCGAAATCAGTACCTATGATAGCTGTGTATTTTTCTTTATCTGAAAATCTTAATGTGAAAGTAGATGACTTGTCATTAAACAACCAAATGATCAATGTTGTATGTTCGGTAGATATAGTCATGATGGTTAATGTTGGACGTCTGCGAATATGTGACTGTTCAGATTGATGTGATTATGATGGGCATTTGTAAGGCATCTGTGTAGTGACATGTTAATGTTATGACAATATTTATAAATTAGGTTTCATGTTATTAGAATTTATGGTAATCATGAAGCGTGTCAGTGATAATCAGAGCACAGATATATGATTTGACAGCTGCCCAAGAAAGTCATGAGATTTCTATTTATTTTGGCTGTGTTGACATTGTTTGTATCTATTGGTAATCTCTTTGGTGTCCTTGCGATATGCACCTGTGAGACTCAAATGTGAAACTATCTTCTATGGATTGGATGATAGTCGATCTTAGAAATGTTAAGAAAGTAATCATGAGATCCAATCTATTCTTACTTTCTAAGTATGGCATCTGATTTTTCTTATTCTCTGTATGGATCAGATCCCGTACAATAAATATTGCAGTGTCATCTTATAAACTTTATAGAAAATGGCAAGATGACTGTCTTTGGATGTTTCCTATTTGAATAATGGTCTAGATAGGCAGAAGAATGAGTTTGAGAAGAGAAGAAGAGAAGAAAAGGAGAGTATGTGGCATGTGATGAGTGAGAGTTTTGAGGAGGGCAATTGAAGTGAGAGATGCGAAGGGCAGGTGAAAGAGCGATCTGTGTTGAGCTGCGCGTGTTCTGGCAGTTTAACAAAGCAGAGAGTAGTTGGCTTGATCGTATCTGTTGTGGCTCACAACTGACTATTCAGCATGGATGCCGACGAGTTCGATCTGCGCTGAATACTGTAACCGCTGGCTCGCGTTTCTCACTCGCTGATCTGCGGTGGCTTTGGCTACGCTGGCTATTCACCGCTGAGTACTGTACCACCAGTTGGTAGTCATTCACCGTGGGAACCACTGATAGTCACTGATTGCTGGAAATCAGTTCTGGCAAACAGGCTTCTGAACCAGTTGCCAAACGATGGTATTTGCGTGCATGGGTAACTCAGTTTATCACATGTTACGGTTCATTCTCCTCGAGCTCAAGCTAGACTGCTGGAAACCAGTCTGAATCTACACGGTTCGCTTCGAACTGGACGCTGACAAGCTGACTCGCCCGATCACAATCTGGATCATTTGCCGGCGCTGGTTGGCGCTCAGGCTGAACAATATCTGGCGCGGAATGTCCATCGGTGCATGATGAGGTGACGGCGGTGCACCTGACAACCGCAGCATTGCTTTGAGCTGGCTGAACGCGAACGTCTCGACAGCGTCGTCGTACGAGATCACGTTGAAGCAGTGTTTCGTAGGCTCAGCCAGTGTAATGACCGAAGGCGACGCAGTTCCGAGAAGGCAAGCTGCCGCCAGATTAATATGTCGATGAAATCTTCATGTCGATATTGAAACTGATGAAACAGATACTTGACAGCCAAAGGCCGAGAAGGTATGATTCTGGCTGCCCATTCCGCCCTACCTTTACCCGACACCTACGGACTCAAAACACATGCTCGTCGCCTGTGAAGGAAGAATTGCTTCACGAGCCCAGCAGACACCTACATCTGCTCTTTCTCAACAATGCCGGTATATCTGGTATCAACATTCACACGATAGGGTTTGATCTTTGATTCCCTCAAAAATCTTGTCGCAGTTACTGTTTGTAAAGAACGTGATCTGCTTCAAATCATTTACAATGCTACACGTTCATTTCCTCTGAGCAGTTCATCAACTGAAAAATCACATACCAAGTTTGAAAAATCGTGCTTGCTGTATCATGTCTGAATCATGACTTGAAGCCGATACCAAACCGACACAATTTTTTCAATTTACTTAGCCGTAATTTGTAGAAAATAGAAAAACAAGGACATTCGCTACATTCAGGAATCGACTTGGATAGGAACTTAACTCAAAGAATGAACAATTTCTGGGTGAAGGATACAGTACATTTGAGAGTTGGCCAGACTAAGAACCGGATTAGAGCACGAGCTTTACTCAGTCAACAGGTGGATTGCAACATCTCCAACATCACATCCTGCAAGTTTTTCTACAAAATCTCTGCATCTTCAGCAGCAGTCTAGTGCCTAGCAGTTAGCTCAAGTTAAAATTGATTCTCACCTACACCTATTCCATAAAGAAATCTAGAAGTGCAGACTAAATCGACTAGTCATTTACAGCGAGTGAACACCAGCTTGTATCGAATGATGCATGGAGTCGGAGCTTAAACTTTGTTTTGAGATACTAGTTCAATTGCACTACCAAGGGGCCAAGCAGTTTCTACAAAGGACCCACTGTATCTCACCTTTTTGACTAGCGTAATCTTCGTATCTGGTTGCACCTGAAACCCTGACACGAGGAGTGAATACTGATATGTCAAATCCATGCACAAGAACTTTCTAGTATCCTCTTTTAGCTTCGGATACTCTTCAGCTAGCTCATCAATACTAAGCACGCAGATTTTCTTAGCAGCTGCTTCAAAATCTGAGGGCATGACCACTGCCTCTGCGGCATCAGGATCTGTTACGATCCCTGCCTCAAGAGCTCGATCAAAAAAGAAGGATGCCACAAATAGCGACTTCATTCCAGCACCGCCGCCTCCACTCCAGGTTCCTCCAAAAGTGCACTTAAGGCTGTCACAAGTTTGATCCACTTTGAGAGCGTTAACAACAAGCGTTCTACATTTCTTGTAATCTCCGCCATCCGCGCTTGCACTTGCCTTGTATTCCTGTCCAGCATATATGTATGAGCCTTCAAAGCCCTTAGCAAGACAAGGGCAGGATTTGGACTCATCCACAAGCTTCAAAACTTCCGCCCTGGCAGCCAACAATCCGTAGCTGAGGTAGCTGTGCACATATAAGTTGTATGAGGTTCCCAAGAGGCTCATTCTCCTTACATAAGCTTGTTCACCACTGCGGGGTTTAGGAGCTGACAAAAAATCATTATCAGAAATTGCATACGCCATTTGAACAGAACCTCCACCAAGATCCACAATGCCGACTGTTTGATCGAAGGATTGCCCAAGGCGCTTTAGTAAATAATTGACTGTGACCCACTGGTACGAGCCCTCTTGTGTTCCATCTATGATACTCACCCATTCGGGCTTGAATTTGAATGAGCTTTCCATCAACAAGGTATCAACCTCTTTCAAAAGGTTAGTAGCTTGATCTCCAGGAAGGAGTCTAAGACCCGCGGTTGCACCAAGAAGTACAGGTGTAGTCCTATACTGTTCAGCAGGGACAACTTTCAGAGCTATGTCCAGCAAAGGCTGCAAAGACGCTGCTCCCTCCTTTGGACTAAGCGCATAAGAACTCAGTCCATGAGGAAGCTGCTTAAACACTTCAAATTCATCCCCAACTTTGACAAGCTGTAAATTCTTGTCAAAAGAAAACACATGCACTCTGCTACCGGAGCTTCCTGCGTCGAAAATGACTGCATATCGCTTCTGTTCCGGAACTCTCACATTGTTGCTGGGAAGTTCGTAATTAGAGTCGTATCTGGCAGCACTGGGCGGATCAAGAATGCGCGGCATCAGCACCAAGACTACTGAGATGAGAGCGAGAGGCACACAAACAACAAAGATCACTCCCCTGTACCGGTGGCATTTCTCAGGAAATGTCTCTCTACGGAGTCTCCTCATTTTTACTCAAGCTCTTGAGACTAAGCAGGTTCCCCTTCTTGAGGCTGCAGCTCAGACTCAAATAGAACACCAGTTGCCTTTCTCCAGATCCGAATTGTCTTGAAGCGTACCCTAAAGAATTGCGTTTTCCAGATCTTGATTGACCTTGAATTCTGCTTCAAGCAATATAAGAAGTTAGAAGTGTATACATGCACTACAGGGCACTTGCACTCATAGTTGCAATTCATCAAAACTTGTACTTCCAGTCTGACCATACCCACAGCCCTAATCACTTCGGAGCATGTGAACTAACTAGTAGCCAACCAACAACATTAAATAGAGGATTCTACACAGAAAATAATAATATTATATCTTGTAAATTACGACATTATTTTTCGTTGACACAAATTTTAAATTTCAACACCTTGAGGTGTCATTAGACAAGTATTGCCTCTTTGGTTGAGAAAAACTACAAAAACAGACTAGGAGAGTGTTTATTCTCGGATTCTGAAAAGCATGGCATGACGCCAATCACTCACAGATGAAAGTCTCTACTAAAGATGTCCTGGTAGAGCAGAGAGCGAGCTGAGGTTAACCAGCTATCATCAGTAATAAATTTCACAACTGGCAAACCCAAAAGCATATAGAATTACTCATAACTTGAATAACCCAAAAAAGTTACGTTACAATTGAATCTGAATGTGTATCCATGTAAAGAACGAGTCCCATCACATCTTCGTGAACAAGTTTGAAACGGTTAATCTGCCAACTCCGTCGACCTTATTGTCCCACTACTCTTTTGTGAGGGGGTCGGCGGAGCCGCTATACTAAGCGGATTTGAAGTCAATCAAGCCATGGGAGTACTGAATCGAAAGTCATGATTCGTTTCACAGAAACAATGCACGACGATGCTGACGAATTCTTTCAGTATGGCTGTCTAGGTCGACCATGTCTCACGCATTTGAAAGAAATTCCTAAACCGCTTCTATGAAGAACATACGTGGACCCATCTGTTAAATATCTTAAGTTCACCTGCATTGATCATTCACCATCTCAGGCGAGTTAGATATTTTTCGTGTCCTGCTATCAGATCATAACCAAGGATATTTTTTCGCTCAGGATCTTGTAGACAAACAGTTGAAAAGCTTTGTTAGAAGCTGTCTTTCAAAAATAAATATAAAACACCCGACTTACACACCTATACGTTGGCACAAGAACCGAAATAGAAGTGCATCTAGGGACACCACATCGCTTCCCATTGTGCTACTTGATACGCACTACAAATTTGAGTGAAAGCATCATAGTAAGCGAAGAATGGCTTTGCTAACCTTGGTCAATCTTTGACAGCGTTCAAGAGAAAATTTGCGTAAAAGACAATACAAAAATCCCAAAAAATATAAAATGCAATACACATTCCGTAATGCCACATTTCGTAAGCAGTGTTTCGGGATCTACACGTACAAAATATAAGCACCAAAAACACGATTCCTTACGAAGCAAGAAACGAACATTGCACACCTGAAAGGTTTCGAAAAGTTGGGATATATTTACCCCAACTCATGCCCACGAACAAATTCATGAACTTGGGCACCAAGATCTACAAAACTCTCACCTCAGCACGCCGACCGCTGAAAACGACCCAAGCGTAAGCAATGACACCTCTGCGTCAACAGACTACAATAATTGCATCTCATTCTCACACCGAACGCACTTTTCCACACAAACCACCAGATCTACACAAAAACCCCTCGAACACACAAAATCTGCTCGGGAACAAGACTCACCGGAGAAGAAACGGAATTCCAGCTCGTACACGTCCACGCAGCGCCGAAGCATCCAGCGAAGAATCGGCCGTCAACAGGCGCAACCGCTACGCTGATACCCGCGCACAAAGATGTCCACGCGACGCTGCGGAGCAAATGCTCTGGAACGAGGGAAAAATCACGTGCGCGATCTCTCGACGCACGGACTTTCATGGCCATAGCCTCATTGCTTGCGCCATAATGTTTTCACGGCGCGATGTGCTCCCGTTAGATATGAGAACCGGGATCATACCCGGGAGGAACCTGTGAAGTTGAGATCTAGGTATCCTCCAAATACAAACATGAACCGGGGTAATCGGTCTAGCATGATGGAGAACACGGGTTCCCGTGACGGGAACATAGTACCCTCACTTGGGAACAAGTTCGGGAACTTCGTCTTGCCCCTGCCTACCACATCCGAGTTGCCATTCCGACGACTGCGAGAAAACATCAACGCGTTAACCGAGCGTATTGAAGTAGCACGGAGGGAAGCGTGGCGTGGATTGTCAGCTCGTGGAAGTGTTGCAGCAGCGCGGACGGGCAGGATCGGACATTTTGAGGTAAAGACTCGGTGTTTGTTGCAGTGTATTGCCGATGTTTGAAGCGTTTCATAGCGTTTGGAGACACTTGAGCGGCACCTTCAAATAGCTGTGCGTGTGAACAGTTGGTCGAAGGATTGCTTGGGATATTTGTTTACGGGAGGATAGTGATCTGCATCGGGTCGGATTATTTTTGTTTGTTTCAAGGGATGGAGAGATGAATTTGTTGCGGTGGATCGTATGTTTTGGAGTCTGTGCACGAAGTCACGGCTGTCGATTGCTGCGGGGAGCGTGGTACAGATCTATGGAGGGGTATTTGGTTTAATTGTTTGACGTGGAGTTGCTGGGACTCAAGAAAGGTTTGATCACTTCGATTTGTATGATTGCCCTTGAATCCGCGCTGGCGGCGCTAGAATCGAGCTCTAGGACTTGCATTTCACCGCAATGCGGCATGATGTTACCATTTCATTTCTTGAACAAGACCGATTTCGTTTGTGTGAAGGTGAACGTGAGGTTGAAAATATATGCAATCTCTAATGTCTATTGTTCCTTTGAGGGTGAGGTGTCGGAGATGGATGTAAGACTTCAATTAAGTCAATTGAATGTGGACGCTGGGTTTAGTCTGGAAAGATTTTGAACGATTCGATTTCGATCTGATGATAACTTTCAGTCCATCGGGTGTGCCCTATTAGTATCATGATCCGCTTCAAAGAGCACTGGCAATAGGTTTCAATATTATTTAGGCAGAGTATCCAGTGAGAATCTTGTCACTGATTTTGCGTGGTACCCGTTACGATTGCTTTCCTAGGGTTTTTGGGATTCCAGACTACCGCTTAAATTTTTTTGTGCTGTGTAAATTTGAAGACTGCCTCATGCAGAAGAAGCTAATTAATACTCTGAGGTTTAAGGGTTTCCTAGCAACATCACAGTCGTGTATGTACCTGTCCTATGACATTAGACATTCAGAAGATAGGCACTGTTTGGTAATCATATGATTTATGAATTTCGTGTGACATAGCATTTGTAAATTTCAGATAGAGCAGACCACAATGGCGAAGTGATCTGTATCAACGGTGCACAAACTTTGGAAAGCTTAAATTATTGGTGGAAATTTGTTAGTTTAGTCAACAGGAACTATGACGATTTCAAATCTAATTCACATCTTGCCTGGATCGTGTAACTGCTAAATAGTGGCTCAAGCCAGGAATTTTTTGTACAGATTTCCCCATATCTATGTTTTCTGTACTTTATTGTCTCTCCATTTTTGTAATGCTCAGGCAAAGAAGTAACCTTAGTCTGATTTTTATTTGATAGTTGGATGTTATTAGATAAGTCTATCTATGGGATAACTTGATATTGAAGGTAGAAAATAGTCTGCTAGTTAATGAGTTAGTAACGCAAGGGCTTTCGTTGCTCCATGAATGTGTTCGATTGTGCGCTAATATTGCTGTAAAAGTGTATCTCTGCAGAAAAGCGAGACCATTGTGCAGTACGTTATAGCAATTAAAAGCCTCACATCTTTACTAGGACAACCTCGCAGAGGTTATTGCCAGATCCTGACTTTTCTAGTAAACAGATTTTTGACAGGGCTATCAGAGGTGTTCAGAAGGGACGACAAAGACCAGCATGTCAACAGAGGGAGGACTGCATGTTCTTGATGGATCTCAGATCAGAAATGCATTACCCGATCTTCAATCGAGGAACAGTTTTTCTAAGAATGATGAAGGGTCGAAAGGGTATCTGACACCATCTGAGATGCGGCAGGCTGCGGAAGCAGAAGCAGCCGCTCTTCTCTTAGGTGTCCAACTTTCCTCAAAGATTTTTGAAAATGCTGCATCAAAACTTCCAACTGAAGATTCTGCAGAGATCACGGAGGACGTGTTTTCCAGTACTCTGCAGAGTTATCTAACAGCAATTGCTGATGCTTTAGAAGGTAAGTTCTTAGAGCGAGTGCGTCAGCTGTTTGGTTGGTCAATCCATTTGGTTCATGGCTTTTCATATTTTTGGAAAAAGGTGTCCTGCTAGTTTGTCCATGTCAGTTCATGGTCATTCTGTCTCCAGGGATTTTACCTTAGCGTTTTAGAAGAAAAATGTTTTAGTAACAGATGGGAAATACTGCAAGAGCGTTTGGTTGTTGAAGGGCCTACAGTTGTAAACTAGGCGATCACAAGTGCATTGCTTCATTGAGCTTTCGCATGGACTCAATCCAGCTATTGATCTCAATCTTTGTTTTTTCTAAAACATTTTTTCACACAGATGAGCCGGTAGTAGTGTCAGTACTAGACGGCTCAGCAATTAAGGCTTTGCTAGAAGATGAAGATGATTTTGCGATGGTTGCCGAGGATCTGTTTGAGAAGTTAGACACTGATGAGAGTGGCAAGCTGAGCAGCAAAGAGCTTCGACCTGCCATTATGCAGCTGGGCGTTGAGCAGGGTGTCCCTCCTGCCGCAGGTGTGCTGGCTCTCTTGAACTTATAACCACTAATAGTCGTGAGCTCCTCAAATGGCTTCGTGCATATCTACATTTGTTTATACGATTAAAAGAAGGCTCACGTCGAGTTGGTGATTGCGTCTTTTTTTAACTTGCATCTTGAATTCAGTGTAAATGTTGAATGAGGTCTGAGTGGCATTTGCAGCTACTACTGAAGCGGAGGAATTGGTTACCAAGTTGATCAACAAGTACGGCCAGGGAACCGAGGAGCTTGGACAAGCTCAATTTGCTGCATTATTGCAAGATGTCCTTCAGGATATGGCCGAGTCTCTTGCAGAGAAACCTATCACAATTGTACGAGATGTGAAAATGCTCAACGGCTCTCATTTGCGAAAGGTTGGTTTTTGTGACCATTCCTGTTTTTCACCTTTAGCAGGTTAATCACAGCTGTTATATGCTTTCTAGAGGTATTCCCAGTGGCAGATTAGTGGCGAAACCTCGTTTGTAGTCTACCTACAGCGGAATCCTGACATTCGGTTGGAGCAACACATAGATAGATGTTCTCACCTTGCTGCTGTACAATTTGATGATGCAGATGCTGGCTGATGAGAAGGCATTCAAGGAAATGGCAGATAACATGTTTAATGACCTAGATGTCAACAAAGATCAACGCTTGAGCAAGGCTGAAATCAGACCATTATTTGAACAACAAACTGCAGCGTGGGGTCTACCTCCCGTTGGTGATTCGGACACAGAAGAACTATTTGACGAGGTTTTCAAGGCCGTTGACTCAGACAAAAGTGGGGAAGTTGAAAAGCCTGAGTTTGCAGTTCTTGTCAAGACTCTCCTTGCGGATTTTGCGGAAACGTTGCGGCTCAACCCAATACTAGTGGAGATAGAAACTGCCTCTCGTTGAAGCATCGAGTCATAGTTCTGGGGGAGCGATGTTTTCTAAAGTCGTAGTCCATTTTTGGATAAGATGACTTTGCACCCAGAGTTCTTGTGAAACGTGACACCAGGTATGATGAAGGCTTGATGATATTTTAGAGTGACAATTTTATGTGGCTAGAGGCTCATGAGGTCGTGAGATCGAAGTGGAAATGATTTGTGAAAGCTACTTCGACCTGGGTAGCTTTTCTAAGCTAGGATAGTTATATGAAAAAGATAATTAAACTTCAAGCGGATCAATATAGCTCACAGAATCCATTCTTCGTTTCTGTTTCCTGAGAACCCACCAATGTCCAAGTTACAAAACTCCGTGGGAGAAACAGACGTGCAGTGCATGCATAAGGTTGGTGTGATTGTTTGCGTAGTGATGTTTCTGGATGACTTGAATAGAATCAAGTGCATAGATAGTCAATTGTCTCACACAAGATCTTCGAACAATCCACCAACCGGCGTTGCCAGTCGTGCGGAGGGCACGGTTGGTGGGACGGACTAGCGGTGCGACGCGTGTAGAGAATGCATTGGCGGCTGCAGATTAGACAGTTGTTCGCATCCGTTGTAGGATAGATCGTTAGGATACTCGACTCTTACCTGTGTTCGAATTCCGGCATCGGAAGCCCCCGAGTGAAAATTGGACTACACATCTTTTCTATTTTCTTTTATTCATTGTCCTCTCTGCCAGGTCTACCCTCCTCATCGTTGCAGTCCTCCCGGCGAGAACCGGACACCCGCACACGGATGGAGTGCCCTTCGAACTCCTCTGTTCCCTGGACTGTACATGGAACTCACTCCATCACTCTCAATCAAACACACTTAATCTCTAACTAGGTGCCTCTTCTAAATTTGCACCCAAATCAAGCTCCAGCCCAACCCCCAAGCCACCCCTCCAAACCACCCATGAAGCCATGCGAAATTCACTATGTATTTTTACAAAAATCTGTGCAGCACGCAACCATTGACGAAAGACGAGGAGCCTAAATGAGGAGGAGGCTAAATGAGTTGAAAAAGGCTGCGTCAAAATTTGGGCAGCACTTGGTCTAGACCCCAGATGTACATAAAAAAGGGAGAGCGGTGATACCTTATCACATTTGAGGGCATATTTGCTATTATCACAAAATTAAGGAGAAGATTTGCTAGTATTACAATAATAAAAGGAAGATTTGCTGTTATCAAAATAAGAATATTGAAAATATGTAATTTCTTAAATGAATAAATTTATTTTTTATTAATAATTTTTATTTACTTATTTCAACAATTTGTTCTTAAATACACAATTTTTTTTTATTCCTAGTGATATTCACTCTTGGCTAAACTTTTAACAATATCTTGAGAGGTAATGTTACTTATTTCTCTTAATAAACTAAATTTTATTAAAGTTGCCATTATGTAACAATTTTTTGTGTATTTTCAATTTTTTCAATACATATTTAAAATAAAGTTCAAAATTTATATTCAACTTTGAATTTCTAACAGTTTTAATATTTGAAAAACAAGACTTAGAACACAATTTTATTTATTAATTTGGTCTAGATTTAAACAATATCATGTATTGGTATACAAATGTTCTACATATTCTACTTTTTTTAATAATTAGGTTGACAAAACTATTATTTTATGATATACACAACCATTATAGATATATATATATATATATATATATATATATATAATTTTTTAACCATTTTTATTAAAATTTGTAAAGAAAATCTATAATCTAAACTTAATAGGGTTACTCTAAAAATCATATATATATATATATATATATATATATTTACATTAATTAAAAATATCTATAATTATAATTTATAATAATAAATAATAAATTTGAACTCCAACTATGTTTTCTAAAATTAGATATATAATCCAAAAGTATTATCTAGTATGAATATAAATTTTTTATAATTTAATAGTTCTAAAAAACTAAAAATTAATTATTTAATATGACCAATATTTCATCATATGAAGTTATCAAGGACACAAATAAAAAAATAATAAAAAACTTGCTACACTCTTGTGTCACTTAGAAAGATTAGATAATTACTCAAAGATAGTATAATATTGAAACAAGAATGACTATTGCAAAAGACAAGAAGACTAGAGACTCTTGAAAGAAGACTAAAACAACTTATCTAAGTATTCATATATGTCTATGACATAATTATTATTTTTATTTTTATTTTTACATTATTTTTTAAAACTAAAATATTTAAAACTTTTGCTGACTATAGAAATATTTTATGAATTTATAAAACTCTATAAATGAATTATTTTATTGTTAATTTAATATTTTAATATATTTTAATAATAATAAATGTTATATATAATTCATCTTTAAGTATACATTTATATACATACTAAATTTTGGCTCAAATATGCATATTATAATGATATAAATAATTTATAGAATCAATAAGCAATTTTAGATTTTACTATATACAATTTGTAATTATTACTTAAATGATATTTTATTAATCAATTACAGAGGATAAACTCATATATATATATATATATATATATACTCAAACTACAAGCACACCTCAAATTACTGTAATTTCATCAAATATGTCTACACACTCATCCAAGGCCTTTAATTGTCTAATTTAGATTTCTTTTTTCTTGTTCCAATGTGGGTCTCAAACCTCTTCTTTTTCTTCTTTGTCCCAATATAGGCCTTGTTGTTGGGATAAAAACAAAAAACAAATAAGATGTGTGGCAAAACAAAAAAGATAAGTAGGGAACCAAGATCCTTGCTTAGGCAAGCAAGAGAGAAGGAGAGGGCTGGGACTTGTGCCTAGACAAAGAAAAGAAGAAAGAGATGATTGGAATCTATACTTGGGCAAGGAAGAGAGAGAAGAGAGGATTGAGACATGCACCAAGACAAGAAAAAAATGATTTAGATTAACTAATGAATGGCCTTTGATATGTTATAGACATAATAGGTGTGCATATAA